>NC_051397.1:43683191-43685691 GCF_015228065.2 Penaeus monodon | reverse complement strand
TATATATATATATATATATATATATATATATATATAGATATATATATATATATATATATGCATATATATACATATATATATATATATATATATATATATATATATATATATATATATATATATACATATATATGCATATATATATATATATATATATATATATATATATATATATATATATATATATATTCCTCACTACCTGTTTCTTAGAACACATACTTTCTAATATACATAGACATATCTAACATCTATGTATATCACATCAAACGTTTGTCCAATACCTTCAGTCAAACAGATATTATGACAATCGATTCTTCGATTCCATTTATTTTCACATGTCTCAATCGAGGTTTACTATTTGACCATTGCTAAAAAGGATACAGTAGTGTTCTTTTACAATTCGCCTTAGCAATAACTCGCTTTTCCTTTGAGGATCAGTCCTGAGATATGCATAGAAGAAAACATAAGAATGCAGCTCTCAGAAGTTATGGGATTCGCACGCTGATCATTCTAAGAAGGAGTCACATTAAAGATCATTTACAGTGAGGAATGAAGAGAGAGGGAGAAGGTTTAGAGAAGGCGGAGGGATGAAATACATACATAATATATATATATATATATATATATATATATATATATATATATATATATATATATATATATATATATATATATATATATATATATATATATATATATATATATGTATATATATATATATATAATATATATATATATATAAAGATAGATAGAGAGAGAGAGAGAGAGAGAGAGAGAGAGAGAGAGAGAGAGAGAGAGAGAGAGAGAGAGAGACAGAGAGAGAGAGAGAGAGAGAGAGAGAGAGAGAGAGAGAGAGAGAGAGAGAGAGAGGGAAAAGAGGAAAAAAAATAGAAAGAGAACGAACATATACCAATCGAGGAGTTCAGGAAAACGAAGGAGAGAGGGAAAGAAAACAGGAAAAAAAGTAAAAAAAAGTATAAAAAAAGACAAAAAAACACTGCAGTTTTACAGCGCTCTCACAATGACCTCCTTGGCCACTGTAAAGGTGCAACAGTTTTCCTGCACTTTATGATTCCGATGTTCTTTTCCGGGTCTGGTTCGAAGGCTGAGGAGAAGGACGCTTGTCCGTGCCTCGTTCCTTGTTCTTGGTCTCTTGCGCCACCTGCGTTCGTAAGCTCTCCTCTTCCTCTCTCTCTCTCTCTCTCGCTCCTTCGCTCTCGTTCTTACTCCTCCTCTTCTCTCTCTCTCTCTCTCTCTCTCTCTCTCTCTCTCTCTCTCTCTCTCTTCTCTCTCTCTCTCTTCTCTTCTCTCTCTCTCTCTCTCTCTCTCTCTCTTCTCTCCTCTCTCTCTCTCTCTCTCTCTCTCTCTCTCTCTCTCTCTCTCTCTCTCTCTCTCTCTCTCTCTCTCTCTCTCTCTCTCTCTCTCTCTCTCTCTCCTCTCTCCTCTCTCTTTTCTCTCTCCCCTGTTAAATCCCACCTCTTTTTGTCTCTCCATCCATCCATTTCTTTCTCTCAATTTGCTTCCATTTCTCTCTTTCTGTCCCAAGTGCATCATTACATCTGCTGATCCAACGGCTTCAAGAGGTTCAAGTAGTAAGTTGGAGAGTAATGGCTGGCAATTTCTCTAGTTTCTATTTTTAAGTCTTTGTTTCTTTTTATATATTTTTTTTTTTTCTTGATGATTTTCTTTTTATTTTTTTCGATTTTTTTTCTGTTATTGACTTTGTTTTTCGTTTTTTTTTATTGACTGTTTTTCGATTTTTTTTATTGACTTGTTTTTTTCGATTTTTTTTCTTTTATTGACTTTGTTTGTTTTTTTTCGATTTTTTTTTCTTTTCTTCTTCTTCCTTTCGTTTCTTATTTCTTTCTTGTGAATTTCTTTTCTTTTTTAATATTACTTCCACCCTTTTTACTTCTTGATTTCTTTCTTATTTCTTTTTACTTCCTTCCTCTCTTTATTTTGTATTTTTTATTTACATATTTATTTTTCTTTCCGTCTCTTCTTCATTTAAAGGTTTCTCCTTCACAGTCATTCTTTTTTTTCTTTCCATCTTTCCTATCTTTAATGCATCAACAACCGGAAAATACATCTCCCTGTTGTTGCATTTACTCCCCAAGAGGATGTGGGTAGAACTGCAGCGATTTATTAGCTATAAGAAATATACTGAATAGAATTGAACATTGCAGCAAGTTGCATACAAATGGTGCAGTTGCAGAGGGGGATGGAGATATTGAATGCGTGTAGAACGTGCTATTGTATCACATTTTTAAGGTCTTTTAGAGTCCGAGAATCTGCATATATAGTACTTATAAAAAGTATCTGCATGTATACATGTACACACACACACACACACACACACACGCACATACATATATATATATATATATATATATATATATATATATATATATATATATATATATATATATATATATATATATATATATATGTGTGTGATATATATATATATATATATATATATATATATATATATATATAT
>NC_051397.1:43673191-43675691 GCF_015228065.2 Penaeus monodon | reverse complement strand
TCTATACCTTATCTTTTCCGCTCTCCCTCTTCCCCTTTCTAATTCTTTCCTATCCAGTTCCTTCTCATTTCTCTCCATTCAGTTAAGGGAAAACATCTTGGATAAAACACTCGGTCGCAGATGGTGCCTCATCTCTGTGAAACACAGCTGATCATAACAAGTCCCATACATGAATCTGTTCGCGTGTTAAAAAATACATATTCAGTTTTCTTTCTTTCGTTCTCTCTCACTCTTTCTCTCTATTTCTGTCTGGAGATATATATCACCTATCTTATTATATCTCTCTCTTTCTATCTATCATTCTATCTAACTATCTCTCTCTCTCTCTTATATATATAGATAGATAGATAGATAGATAGATAGATAGATAGATAGATAGATAGATAGATAGATAGATAGATAGATAGATAGATATATATATATATATATATATATATATATATGTATATATATATATATAATATATATATATATATATATAATATATATATATATAATATATATATATACATATATATATATATATATATATATATATATATATATATATATACATATCTCTCTCGCTCTCTTTCTCTCTCTCTCGTTCTCTCTCTCTCTCTCTCTCTCTCTCTCTCTTCTCCTCTCTCTCTCTCTCTCTCTCTCTCTCTCTCTCTCTCTCTCTCTCTCTCTCTCTCTCTCTCTCTCTCTCCTCTCTCTCTCTCTCTCTCTCTCTCTCTCTCTCTCTTCCTTTCTTTCTTTCTCTCTTTCTTTATCTATCTGTCTGTCTCCCTTTCCCGATTAATATCCCATTTCTCTTTCTTTTCCTTTTTTATTTCTATATTTCATCTGCCGGCTTTCTACTTAATGATTTTGTTCACTCATGCTGTTTTATATCAAAGTACAGGGTGATTCAAAAGAAACGTTATTCTGAGTTCAATTTGGATTTATCAATGGCACATTGTACGCTGCATATACATTTCTGAAGCGGTAAGTTGTACATATGCACAGTGTTCACATGACAAAAAACAGTTAATGATTATAGCATGTGTTGACAGTGTGACACTTTTTCATAGATGTATGCTCGTACCCTCTTTAGTGTATCAGAAGCCGCTTTTTTATATTGTATATTCCATATGCATACATACATATATGCATATATATATATATATATATATATATATATATATATATATATATATATATATATATATATATATATAAGTATGTGTTATATATATATATATATATATATATATATATATATATATATATATATATATATATATATATATATATTGATATATTGTGTGGGTGTGTGCCTAAGTGTGTATGTAAGTATATATATATATATATATATATAACATATGCATACATACGGTACATATTTATATGCATATTGATGAATAAATTGTTAGATAGATATAGAAATAGATATTTTGTTAGATAGATAGATATAGATAGAGAAATAATTAGATAGAAAGACATAAATCCAAATGATCCTCTTCCTCCATCCTTCTTCCTCCTTCTCCTTAAGTACCATCCTTTCCCATTCCCTCTCCCTCCTCGATTCTCATTCCCTCTCCCTGCCATCCTTTCTCATTCCCTCTCCCTGCCATCCTTTCATTCCTTCCCTCCTCCCCTCTCCCTCCTCCTTTCTCATTCCCTCTCCCTGCCATCCTTCTCATCCCTCATCCCTCATCCCTCTCTCCTCTCCGCCATCCTTCTCATTCCCTCTCCCTGCCATCCTTTCCCATTCCCTCTCCCTACCATCCTCTCTCATTCCCTCTCCCTACCATCCTTTCTCATTCCCTCTCCCTACCATCCTTTCTCATTCCCTCTCCCTCCACGATTCTCATTCCCTCTCCCTGCCATCCTTTCTCATTCCCTCTCCCTACCATCCTTTCTCATTCCCTCTCCCTGCCATCCTTTCTCATTCCCTCTCCCTACCATCCTTTCTCATTCCCTCTCCCTACCATCCTTTCTCATTCCCTCTCCCTACCATCCTTTCTCATTCCCTCTCCCTACCATCCTTTCTCATTCCCTCTCCCTGCCATCCTTTCTCATTCCCTCTCCCTACCATCCTTTCTCATTCCCTCTCCCTACCACCCTTTCTCATTCCCTCTCCCTCCCCGATTCTCAGCCCCCCAGCTATGGTAATTCCCCTCACCCCCCTCCCCTCTCCAGTTGTCTTGGATTCCGACAGAGAGATAAGGAGAAAGCAGCCGAGCGGTAAATGAAGGCAGCCTGCCGTTGATTCATGATAGCTTGGTGTGTGGAGGGGAAGAAATTCAATTACCAAAATAGATGATGATACCAGTGGCGAAACGTAACATGTGCAGTACATGTGAGTGACGCAGGGTTGGGAGTGACAAGGGGTTGTCAGTGAGGGCAATGCATGCTCTGTGGTGCTTACATATGATGTACGACTGGTGAGTTTCTCTCTCTCTCTCTCTCTGTCTCTCTCTCTCTCTCTCTCTCTCTCTCTCTCTCTCTCTCTCTCTCTCTCTCTCTCTCTCTC
>NC_051397.1:43595691-43598191 GCF_015228065.2 Penaeus monodon | reverse complement strand
TTAAGGAACTGTTACTATTGCTATTGTTAGTAGGGTTGTCATTACTACTGTCAGCGGGACTAGCATTGTTATAATTGTTAGTGGGCCTATTGATATCACTGTTAGTGGTATGGGTATTGTTATTATTGTTAATGGATTCTTATTACTATTACTGTTGTTGGTGATGCTAATTTTATCACTGCTTATGGGTTGTTATTGTTAGTAAGAGCATCATTTATCATCATGACTGTAATCATTCTTATAATAATCTAAAACTTCGTAATCATATAGAATAAGACTTCACTCAGGCAACGTAAACACTAATAACACAGTCTCGCCAAGAAACCGAGATCCAGTTATAAGTGGATTACATCACCTGATTCGTCACTGCCTGTTTGTCTGCCTTGTCCCGTTAATGAGCAATTGGCTTGAGTTAATGACCGCCGGGAAATGGAGATAGATGGTTTGTCAAGCTAAACGACCTTATAGATGGATAGGGTATTGGGGACGATAGGGAGAAAGAGGAGGGGGGAGGGAGGGGGAAGGAGACGGCGTGTCAGGTAACGTGTGATAGGGTGGTATGATATGGTGTAGATATGCCAATTTGCGTATATGTGTATGAGAGAGGGTGAGAAGGTGAGAGAGAGAGAGAGAGAGAGACAGGCAGACAGACAGGCAGGCAGGCAGGCAGACGATAGACAGACAGACAGACAGACAGACAGACAGACAGACGGACGAACAAAAAGTTTGGCAGACAGATAAATAAATGGACAGACAGACAAATAAACAGAGAAAGAAATAGGGAAAATGAGAAAGACATAGCTATTGTCAAAAGGTAGACAGGCAGACAGAGAAAGAGTGTAAGCAGTGAAAAGGGAGAGAAAGGAAAGGGGTGGGAGACAATAATGGACAGATGAAGAGAGATAAGGGAAGGAAAAGACAGAAAAAGACGTACAGACAAACAAAGAGACAGAATTACGTGAATGAAAGAGGGAGATAATAGAACCTCTCTTTAATCGGGACAAAATACAACCTCGCATGGCCTTCTGCCGTTCATCAGCATCACTAAGCAAATATCACACAACGCCAGTATGGAAATGCTCTCCTCATATGCATTATCTGAAAGAGGGGGGAGGTAGCGACAGAGGTGAAGATTGGAGATATAGGGATTGGAGGAGGAGGAGGAGAGGGAGAACGAGGGCGAGGAGAAGGAGGAGGAGGAGAGGAGGACGAGGAGAAGGAGAAGGAGGAGGAGAAATACAAGAAGAAAATGATGATGAGGAGGAGTGGGAGGAGGAGAGGAGAAATAGAAGGAGGAAAGGGGCCACGAGGGCAAGGGCGAGGGGAAAGAGGTGGAGGGCGAGGGCGAGTAGAAGGAGGAGGATAAAAGCAAGAAGAAATGTGAGGAGGAGGAGAAGTGGAAGGAGAGGAGGAGAAATAGGAGAAGGGGTAGAATCTATACGATGGAAGGATGAAAGAGGGGACTGGGAGGAGGAATTAGAGACATAGAACCGACAGAAGAGGAAGAAGAGAGGAGGAACAAGGAGATGAAGAAGAGCGTGAAAACAAGGAGAATGAGAAGGAAGACCATAGGAGGAGGGCATAGAATAAGACGTCGACGAGAGAGAAAAAAAGGAGTGGAGGGAAAGTGGGAAAGAAAAATACACCCTTAATTTTTCTTTTCGGATGTAAATGTTGAATTAATGGAGCTGAGAAGTTCCATCCTACAAAACAAAAAACAAAGATTTCTGTTTTTACAGCATAACGATTGACAAATTATATCTGTATCTGCTTCATTTGCATCCGGCAGACGCCCTGGGGGATATTGGAATATTCAACAGCGTAACATACAGCCAATACTTGATCCATCAGTCGGATCGAGTGAAACCCCCATCCTTCAGTTAGAAACGACACGGGGTCACAGATGCGGCTGATAGGGGGGGGAAGGAAGGGGGGTAGAAGGGATGGGGGTCAGATGGAAGAGGGGGAAGGGGGGGAGGGGGTAGAGTTAATGGAGAGGTGGAGGATTATAGAGAGGGGGATAATGGGGGAGAGGAAGGGTCAGCCAGAAGAGGGGGGGAGGGGGAAGAGGAGCCAGAGAGGAAGGGAAAGGGAGGGTCAGCCAGAAGGGGAGAGGATAGAGGGGGATCATGGAAGATATGGGGGTGGTTGGAGAGATGGGGGAGCTAACAGGAGAGGGAGGCCAAACAGAGGAGGAGGAGAGAGAGGGACCTTACAGGGTATATTGGTGAGGGAGACTTCAGGGTGTGGGACCATGGAGGGGGGAGAGGTAGATGGAGAGATGGGTTATTGGGAAATTGAAGGAATAGCGAAGTAGAAGCGGGAGGAAGGGGGGGTAGGTTATCGAGAGAGGTAGATGGAGGTGCAGATGGGATTCTGAGTGGAATGGATATTGAAGTGAAAAACACTATCTACTTCATCTCCTCTGTCTCTTCCTCTCTACTTAGAAACTACTATTTAGAAAACAGCAAAATGACGGTAATCGTGATGATGATGATGT
>NC_051397.1:43570691-43573191 GCF_015228065.2 Penaeus monodon | reverse complement strand
ATTAGTAAAAAAGCTGAGAGAGGGAGGAAGTAGTGACGATGAAGATAATGATGAAGCAAAGGGGAGAAGAAAAAGAAACTAAAGGAAAACAAAATTGAAAAAAGTCACACAAAAAATATTAAAGAGAATAAAAAGGCGGAAAATGGCACACTCACACAAAAAAAATGTGGAAGAATCAAAGACAAACAGAGCACCACGTCAATAAATCCCGGGGCTGGATTATGGAGATTAAATTAGAGAAGGAGAGAGAGAGAGAGAGAGAGAGAGTTTCATAATTTTTTCTTCCTCTACTTTCAGCCATCAACTTCGGGTGAACTAATTTGTAGAGTGTTTCCGCTTCCTTAGCTGAATATCCGCCTTTCTGGCCAATGGGAAGCCGACTGGAGTTGATGTGTAGAATGTGTGTGTGTAGTAGTGAAGGAGGATCGTTTGTGTGGCAGTGTGTTTGTTTGTGGAAGAGGGAGAATAATGTGCGTGAATAATGTATGTGAATGTGTGTAGAAAGAAGAGAGGTATGTATTACGTGTGTGAATAATGTATATGAATGTCTGTAGAAAGAAGAGAGGTATGTATTATGTGTGTATGACTGTATGTTTGGTGATGAGGTTCGTGTGGCAGTGTATTTGTTTGTGGAAGTATGTATAACTGTGTGTGTTGATGGGGAAGCATGTGTTTTGTGTGTATGACTGTGTTTTAGTGAAAAGGTATGTTTTAAGGTGGGTATGTCCATGTTTAAGTGGGGTATAGTTGTGTACCTGCAAGAGTGAATGTGTGGGTTAGGGTGGAAGTGTTCGTGTGCGTCTGTATATACGTGTGTGTGCATAATTATGTCTTTGTACGTGTGGTGAGTATTTGTGAACGTGTTTGCATTCAGATGTTTTAAAACTTTGATATCACAACAACAAAGAACCATCTGTTACATTTGGTAATGTAAATACAATGGCGCGAGAGAATGAAACAGCACAATGATTTACTTCCTCTGGATATCATTAAAAATTATGATAAACATTTCTCTATTACGAAATTATAAATATTTTACATCATCAAGGACTATAACGCTATTCAAAACGTTGCCAAGCATACTTTATGAATCAACAGAAACTTCATAATAGACTATAGTATGATGTGTCGAAATTAGATAATGCAATCGCAATGCTGGTTATCCTGACAGGCTTAAGAGACTGACTGACATGCTTGACGAGGGTAAATACCTCCCATGACAGCCGGATTATCCCTAGTTCGTGTTGGAAAGGTGATTTTCCTTGTCACTCGTGTAATGTGAGCTTATGTTGTGGTATGTGCACTGAGCTCTGTTTCATGCTATAATCTTTATCACTGTTTTCTTCGTGTCAACAAGTTATATGATTTTTTTTCCTGATATACGTTGATAGAAATATAAATGGATATGTATAGATCTACTGACTGATAGATAAATGGACAGAAAAATGAGAAATAGGTAGATATAGGGTGTATGGCTATAAGGATGTGAGTGAATGAGAAAGCAGGAGGAGTAAGGGCGAGAAGGAGAGAGATGGTGGGGGGAGGTAGGCGTAAGAGAAACAGAGACAAATAGGCAGGCTGATAGGAGCTGAAAGAGAAAGAGGGGGATCAAACTAGCAACAGAGAGAGAAAGAGAGAGACAGACAGCCAGACAGAGTGAGAGAGACAGAAACAGAGAGAGAGAAAGACAGACAGACAGACAAATTGACAGAGAGGCCGAGAGAGTGAGAATGAGAGAGAGAGATAGAGGAGGGAGAAAAAAAGACGGGAAATGAGTAAACTAGTGACAGAGAGAAAAACAGTGGGGAAGGGGAAAAGGAAGAAATGGGAGGGAGGGAGAGAGAAAGAGAGAGAGAGAGAGAGAGTGAGAGAGAGAGAGAGAGAGAGAGAGAGAGAGAGAGAGAGAGAGAGAGAGAGAGAGACCTAAAAGGCTATAAATAAAGAAAAAACTGTCCCGTCACCCTTCCTCAGCGTTGAGAACTTGAGAAAGACGCTGTTCTCTCGGATATCGGATATGTGCGCGTGGATGTGAATATGTGTGCGTTTGTAAGTCTTTTGAAAATGTGTTTTTGTTTGTTTAGATGTCAGTTTCTGTTAATGTGTAAGCTTGTGTGCGTTTGTGTATTTGTATGTCAGTGCTTATATACATATGTGATAAAACATTATATCCTTATCAAGATATAGGCCATCTGGACTCGACCTGCACCATCAAGATTCTACCCCATGAAAAGAGACCCCGTCTTTATATTAGGGAGTCCTTCTTTTGTATGTAAATGATAGCCAAGGTCGCTGACCTCTCTATCAGGCGTTACCCAACAGGTGGCAGACCACAATAATATTGTAATATTATCTGAGAGACTTCTGACAGCATATGTATATTCAGAGAACCTTTTCCTGCTGATTGGTACTTGTCTTGTCATCAAAAGTTATATACACAGTGAATAGGTATAAAGACAGATATAGTAAATGCTTTACCGTTTATACTCAGATAGTTTGTTCC
>NC_051397.1:43548191-43555691 GCF_015228065.2 Penaeus monodon | reverse complement strand
TATTTTAGGCCATAAAATAGTAGAACAAATAGAAATCGAATTAGAAGGAATACTTTTAATATCAATAGCGATAAATTCTTTATAATTAATTAATTAATCGGCAAAAATACATTTTTGAAATGTTTGTTTTGAAAGCACTATAGTAAATATATATGTATATATATGTATATATATATATATATATATATATATATATATATATATATATATATATATATATATTGTGTGTGTGTGTGTGTGTGTGTGTGTGTGTGTGTGTGTGTGTGTGTGTGTGTGTGTGTGTGTGTGGTGTGTGTGTGTGCACTATATAAGCTTTTTGTTGTGAAACATATTCGTTACTTTCGTTATATTCAAAAATGTATTTAAAAGAATTAGATTAATGCAACAGTTAAACTGGTCACAGAATAAAATACATTTCGTGAATTACTATTGGCTGACTTTCAATTCCTCACCCCTAGATCTGTTATTACAGTTATTATCACTATTATTACGATAAAGAAGAAATGAATGAAAATTACTTTAGTATATACACTTTCCACAACCATTAACAGCTTCATCCATGTGCATCATACAATTGGCAGAAAGTAACGAGCAATGCCTTTCATACCTGTCTATGCCCCTTTCACAAAAGCGATTGTTCTGCGCTATATATAGTTTGGCTCCAAGGAAACTTCCCTTTTCTAAATTTCATCACAAATGCTTATAAAATGTCTAATTAATGATGATACAACAGTAACATGATATAGTGTATGATAGTGTTAATATTGATAATGATAATAGTCATCATCATTATTATGATGATGACTATTGATGATAATAATCATGATAATATGAACCATGACCATAATTACCGCCATTATCATCAATAACAACAACAATAACAACAAAAATCATAACAACAATAGCAATAACCACAATAAACATGATAAATGAATAAATGTATGAACGATGAGTCAGGAACGAAATCCTATTATGAAATCTTGTTTAAGTTGAAATAGAACCGCGAGGTGCAAGCCAATGCAGAAAATGCTTTAATATTCATATGCTTCTGCTCGTGCATTCAAATAAGTCCAGACAGCTCTTGGCGATGCAATGTGAATGTTAAATAGCATTCTTGGACATTAACCAAGCGTCTTCTTTGGTATGTCGTTGGATTTGTAATTTTGGAATAATGGCCACCAGAATTATATATTATATCAGTTTATATCTAGGGACTACACATGTCTTCTGAGAAATAAACAGACTGACTGACTGGCTCGCTAACTAACTGACTGACTGATTGACTGCCTGACTGTCTTACGGCTTATTAAATGACAGATACAAATAAACAGACAGGCAGATATACAAAGAGACTGTCTGAGAAACTGACTGATAGACAGAGACAGAGACAGAATGAGAGAGAGAGAGAGAGAGAGAGAGAGAGAGAGAGAGGTGAAAAAGAGTCAGGCAATCCAACAGACAGAGAGACTGGGAGACAGACAGATAATTAGACACACGGAGAGAAGGGGGAGAAAGAGGGACAATTAAGATAGAGAAAAGGTGGTAGACAGACAAAGAAAGGGGGAGAGAAAGATTAGCAATAAGATAATCAGTGGTAGAGAGAGAGAGAGGGAGAGAGAGATAGAGAGAGAGAGAGGGAGGGAGGAGAGAGAGAGAGAGAGAGAGAGAGAGAGAGAGGAGAGACAGACCCAGAAACAGAGGGAAAGACGGGGAGACAAACAAAAAAAAAAGGAGAGAGAAAAAGAGATAAATATAAAAAGAGAGAGAAAAGAAAGAAGGGCAGAAAGAGAACAAGAGATAAAACGTACAGGCGTTTCATAATGGCTCATCATACATATTTTTCCCGCCATATAAGTCGCTCAGTGAGATTTTTGTTTTTAAAGGAGGAAGTAAACAAGTTAATGAAGCAAAAATGTAAAGAAAAATGAAAGAGGGAACAGAAAATGAAAGATAAAAATATGGAAACAGATATCATGACTTCTCTTCACAAGCCATTAAAACATTCGTTTCTTAATTAATTCGCGACTCAATTAAAATTATATCTCTTCCTTCTCAACTTTTTCTCGCCTTTTATTCCTCTTTTATTTCCTTCCTTCCTTCCACCTCTGATTCGTTCCCTCTTTTCGTCTTTTCGCTATTCATTCCTTTTGTTTCTTAGGTAAGAAAGACACATGAACATACACATAAAAGCTATTTCCTTATCACTCCTATACACATTATTTACATGCTACACATAAACATACAGCCTTAGCATACTCTTTATTGCTCCTCCCATCTACACATACTTATCGGCCATTATATCCATAATTATACACATACATTTATACTCCACTAATAAATAATTTTCCAATATTCATACATTTGCCAACACACACACACACACACACACACACACCACACACACACCACACACACACACACACACACACACACACACAACACACACACACACACAACACACATATATATTATATATATACTATAATATATATATATATATATATATATATATATATATATATATATATATATATATATATATATATATATATATATATATATACCTCCTCTCCTCTTCCGAGCCTCTCCCCCCAAACATATACACAGACCCACACACATATATCACCCTCCTCACGCATTCATACACCCCCCGCACACACACACACCATCTCCTTCCCGCATATACTCAAAATCCCACCCCCTTCTCACGCACAACTCCCCATCCCGTACACACTCATCGCCTCTCAACACGCACACTTTCCCCTCCCCCTCACACTCATAACCCCCCTCCCCCCACGCCATATACATCCCTTTCTCCATATACTCACAACCCCATCACATTCCCCACTCATTCACAACCTCTTTTCCCTTCCCCACCCCCTCTCATACCTCCCTCCCCCTTCTCCTTCCCCTTCTCCTTCACACAACCCCCTACCCCTTCCCCTTACCCCTTTCCTCACCTCCCTCTCACAAGCCCCTCCCCCTTACCCCACCCCTTCTCACAACCCCCTCCCCCTTCCCCTCCCCCTTCCCCATCACCCCCCCCCCCTCAAACCACCTCCCCCTTCCCCTTTCCCCATCACCCCCTCCCCCCCGAAACCACCTTTCGCTCACTCACAAGCACACACATCCCCAGCCGACACCGTCGCGCATTGTTCCGGATACGTGTTTATCGGCCAACAGATGTCTCCACCTGCCATCGGACGTGTCTCCCGCGGCCCAACGCTGAATCGGCACAGATACCCGCGGTGGAACGAAATCAATTAAGGTTCGTTAATAAAATCGTCATTAGGACCTCTCTCTCTCTCTCTCTCTCTCTCTCTCTCTCTCTCTCTCTCTCTCTCTCTCTCTCTCTCTCTCTCTCTCTCTCTCTCTCTTCTCTCCTCTCTCTCTTCTCTTTCTCCTCTCTCTCTCTTCTCTCTCCTCCCCCCTCTCTCTCTCTCTCTCTCTCTCTCTCTCTCTCTCTCTCTCTCTCTCTCTCTCTCTCTGCGCCGGGAATATGTGACGTGGTAATGACATAGAATTTGGATATTTTTTCCGTTTTCTTTTTCTTCTTCTTCTTCTTCTTCTTCTCTCTCTTTTTTATGAGACGGAAGTGATTTTTACGACCGACTTATATTGTCCAAAACGACGTGATGTTCATTTGTTTTCTGAGGAGGAGCATAGGGATTGTAATCATATAGAGATGATCTATTATCTATTATTAAATTCATTATATTAATGATAATTACAGAATTGATATGAATGTGTAAAGATATAAAGGAATAAAAAGATATGACAATTACTGTAATTATTCACGAAAATAACTGCATGAGCATGTCGTTTGCAATAACAATACTTGCACATATATAAAAAAGATGATTGACACACCATTAAATAATAAAGATAAGTAATTGTAACGGTACAGAAATTAAAATAGCAATGTCGAAGTATAATTTATGGCCCCAAATGATAGAGAAAGAAGAGGATAAGATAAATAAGACAAGAAATAGTAATAATGGAATGATAAAGATAACACATTAGAAACAAATCAATTTCATATTCACTTTCACATTCCTCTTCAGTCCAGGGGGAAAAAGTTTGGAAATTCGGGGTAAATTTGGCAGGACCAGGAAGCAATACATGTAAAAACTTTTAAAGTGGTCCAGCGAGCAGAAGTTTTGCATATGAAGCATGGCTGCCTCATTCGCAACTGATAAAAAATTAAAACGGCGCACATTAAGTTCCAGGTGGAAGAGCTATATTCATTTCTTTCCTGTTATCTCTCCCTTTCTCTCTTCCCCTTTCGTTCTTTTCCATAAAAAAGGAAAACAGTTGGAGGTGACTGTCGTTAGAGTTATTGGAGAATGTCTTTTCTAAAAACCAGGGGGCATTACATAGGCATTTGACTCGTGGGAAGGAGGGTCCCGTATCCATCATCTGCTGTGATTAGATTACCGAAGACACCGTCGAGAAAGTCTTCAGAATATCAAAGTTTGCTCGTGTGTCTGACTCGGCAGAGTACGAGCGAGAGATGGAGGAGGGAGAGAGGGAGATGGAGAGGGAGATAGAGGGAGAGGAAGGAAGGGGAGAGGGGAGAGCGGGGGAGAGGGAGGGGGAAATGGAGGTGGAGAGAGAGAGAAGAGAGAGAGAGAGAGAGAGAGAGAGAGAGAGAGAGAGAGAGAGAGAGAGAGAGAGAGAGAAGATAAAAAACAGACAGAGAGACAGACAAAGACAGAGAAAGAGGACATAAAAGACAAACTAACAGAGAAACAACAGAGAACAAGGGAGTGAATGCGAGAGCCCCCCCTCCCGCCACCAGTACAGAGAGAGGCGCCGGCATCACCGTGCTCTGTTGCTATGTTGCTAAGCCTCCCGATGCAACGTACCGTGTCCTTCGATGCCATTGTATCCAGAATTCCCAACTATTGTACGAGATAACCCGCTCCTTTTTGCGTGCGTGGATCATGCTGCAGGTCGTAGAGACGGAACAGTAAGCGCCCGACGTAAGAAAGGTCGTTGTGTTATGAAGATCTTAAGGTGTCGAGAAAATGGGTCTGCCGGATCGCCTAAGGGAGGAGAAAGAGAGGACTGAAGGCTTGTTTAAAGAGGAACCTTTTGTAACTGAGGAATTGCACAGGAGACGAAGTGCTTGGGGGGGGGATGAAAGGGGTGGGGGACGGAAAGGGATCAGAATGACTGGAAAACATGAACAAAAGTAACGTGAGATAATGCGTATAAGACATGAGAGAAAGAAAGAATCATGTAAAAGATGAATTAGGTAATTACGAAGCGCTTAGAAAAGGAAAGAGAAAGGGTGAAAATTGATAAGAAAAGAAAACTAAAGACAATACAATGAAGAATTGTGTAGTTACGAAACACTTAATGAAAAAGGTAAAGCAAGGGACGAGAATGATTCAGGAAAATTGAGTGCATAAAGAGAAAGAAAAATAAATATAAATAGATAAAATGAAAAAAGGGATGAAAACTTATAAAAGAACTGAACAAAACAAATGGTACGAAAAATAAAAGAAAAAAATATAAACAGAAAGACGAGCCACTAGTTATGAAACGATTAGAAAAAAGAAAAAGGAAAGAAAAAAAAAAACGATAAATAGAGAGAACTCCGTAACTGACAAAAAAAAGAAAAAAATATATACACGAATAGAAAAAAAAATGACAAGGAAAGCCAGTTTGAAAAAAATGAACAAAAATGAAACGAAACGGAAAGAAAAGGAATACGAGAAAAAAGAAAATTAGGGAGAGAAAAAAAAGAAAGACAAAAAACAGAAGAGAATTACGATGATAAAATAGTCACAGTAAAGAACCGGAACTAATTATGTAAAAAGAGAAACGGAAGCGAAATAAAATAAGAAAAAAAGTCCGGATCCAAAAATCACAATATAAAATGTCAATTAAAAAAATAAAATAATAATAATAATGATAATAATAATAATAATAATAATAATAATAATAATAATAACAATAATGATAATGATGAAAATCATAATGATAAAAGTGATAACAATAATGATAATAAAATAATAATAATAATGATAATAATAATAATAATGATAATAATAATAATAATAATAATAATAATAATAATAATAATAATTAATTAATTAATTAATTAATTAACCAATTAATGTACTGTCAGCGGCATAAATCACAAAAGAAATATATAAAATTAGTTAGAGGAGGATATAGCCATGCGATCTCTTTTTTTTTTCTTTGTTTATTTTATTCTGTTCTTGTCTTTTCTTCTTCCTTTTCCTTGTTTTGTTTTGTTTTTCTTTTGTTTTGTTTTTTCTTCTTTTTTTTTGTCTTTTCTCCTTTCTTTTTTTTATTTTGTCTTTTCTTCTTCCTTTTTCGTCGTTTCTTCTTCCTTTATTCCTTTCGTCTTTTCTTCTTCCTTTTTTTCCCCTTTCGTCTTTTCTACTTCCTTTTTTTTCATTCTATCTTTTCCTCTTTCTCCTTTTCCCCCTTTCGTTGCCTGGACGAGGTCACGCGGGCTGAGGGAGATAATAATTGACCTCCGCTGGATGTGTTTATGGCGCGCCCGCGAGAGGTTTCCCTTGGCGAGGCGGGCCGAGATTGCCTCCGGGGAAAGGGGGGGGGGGCAGAGGCCTTCTCTCCTCTTTTCCTTCCCTTCCTTCCTTCTTTCCTTCCTTCCTTCTTTCTTTCTTTCCCTCCTTCTTTCTTTCTTTCCTTCCTTCCTTTCTTTCCTTCTTTCTTTTCCTCCTTCTTTCCTTCCTTCTTGTATATTCTTCTCCTTCTTCTCTCGTTCCCTTCTTCTTTCCTTTCCTTCTTTCCTTCCTTCTTTCCTTCCTCTTTATGGCGCGCCCGCGAGAGGTTTCCCTTGGCGAGGCGGGCCGAGATTGCCTCCGGGGAAAGGGGGGGGGGGGGGGGCAGAGGCCTTCTCTCCTCTTTTCCTTCCCTTCCTTCTTTCCTTCCTTCCTTCCTTCTTTCTTTCCTTCCTTCCTTCTTTCTTTCTTTCCTTCCTTCCTTTCTTTCCTTCTTTCTTTCCTTCTTTCCTTCCTTCTTGTATATTCTTTCCCTTTTCCTTTCTTTTCATTCTTCCTTCCTGCCATTCTTTCCTCCTTCCCTTCCTTCCTCCGTCCTTCCTTTCTTCCTTTCTTCCCCCTTCTACTCTTTCTCCTTCCCTTCTTCCTCCTTCCATTCTTCCCTCCTTCCTTTCTTTCCCCGTCCCTCCCTTCCCCTCCCATTCTCCCCCCTTCCCTCCTTCCTTCCTTCCCTTCTCCTCCCTCCCCTTCTTCCTCTTCCCCTTTCCCTCATTTCCTCCTTTCTTTCTTCCCCGCTTTCCTCTTCCCCCTTTCCTCATTTTCTTTCCTTCTTCCCTGCTTTCCCTTTTTCCCCTTCTATCATTTTCTCCTTTCCTCATCTTTCCTCCTCCCCTTTTCCCTTCCTCTCTCTCCCCATCCCCTGTTCTCTTTTCCCTTCCCCTCTCTCCCCATCCCCTGTCTGCACCCTTTTCCCCCTTCTTCTCTCTCCTCCCTT
>NC_051397.1:43546833-43548091 GCF_015228065.2 Penaeus monodon | reverse complement strand
CACACCCCACACACCACACACACACACCACACCCCACACCACACACACACACACACCACACCAACACACACACACACACAACACACACACACACACACACAAAAACACACACACAAAACACAACACACACACAACACACACACACACAACAAACCACACACACACCCCCACACACACAAAAATATATATATATATATATATATATATAAAATATTATAATATATTATATATATATATATATATGTATACTTTATATGTATGTTTATATGTATTTATAAATGTCACACAAAACACCCCACACACCACACACACACACACACACCACACACACTAAAGAGAGAGAGATTGAGAGAGAGTTTGAGAGAGATTGAGAGAGAGAGATTGAGAGTGGGAGAGAGAGAGAGAGAGAGAGAGAGAGAGAGAGAGAGAGAGAGAGAATGAAATGTTTCCCATAACGAAATCTATAAGAATTTCCCACCAAGGCCCCCCCTCAACACCTGCTGCCCCCCCCCCCCCACCCTCCACCCCCAGTCTGCGCCCCAGGCATTTACGATGTGTGGATCTCCCCCCCCCCCTCCCCTCTTCCTCCCTTTCCCCACCTGCTGTGACCCGCGATTACTTTAGAGTAGGAACTATCCTTCATGGCGATAAAACCCACGAGGTAGTTGTAAAGGAAATTAAAAAAAGTGGTTCATATATTCTTTTTTTTTGTTAGTGGATTAGGATGGTGTTGTGGGGAAAATGGGAAGGGAATGGGGTTCGCATTTGCAAATGATTAATTGAACTATTAATTAAAAGGGGATTTATATTAGTGAGAGAGTACTTGGTTTAGAAACCGTTAATGCACACACGCACGAACCCCACTCACAGCTTTGTATATCAATTTACTGATCATGAGATGTTTTTGTCAAAGCAATGTGATATATATATCCCCCATCAGTAACCCTAAAAGTCAATCTATTCATCCAGATATATAACAGTTTCGGGCATTTCCCCATTAGTATATGTGCCATTAAGTTTCATTATTTACTTTCATGCACAACATCCTATACTATATTTAATTTTCCTTTCTTCTTCTTCCTCTTCTGCTAATGTTACAAACTCCTTTTTATCTGTCACTCTAAGGATTGATTATATATTTATATCATCATCATTATTATTATTATTATTATTATATTTTTCATCTTTTTTCATTATCATTAGCATCATCATCATTATTATTGTCATTTTTATTTATTATTATTATTATTATTATCAT
>NC_051397.1:43536833-43539333 GCF_015228065.2 Penaeus monodon | reverse complement strand
CCCCTCTATACTGAACCCCAAACCCCATCCCCTCTAGGAAAATCGTTATTCCCCCCCACGCCCAGAAATAGGTATTCCACCTACCCCTTTGGGGAACGTAATTTTACCCACGCCTCTGGAAATTCTACCCACGCATTCCCTTCCTCCCTTTCTTCCCTTTTCCAGGTGAAACACTCGAATCATTCTTCTTTGTTTTCCTTGGGGAAGAAACTATCTTGTATCTTTTTGATAAGCAATGATTTGGGAAAATATGTACAAACATGGATAAATGAAGCGATTAAAAAAAGAGAAAAAAACAAAGAAAAGGAAGTAAAGAGTTTTTTATGGTGATATGTGTATTTTAAACTGTGATCTAAAACCCCCCGAAGATAAAAGAAAATGTTTATACAAAATGAAATAAACCGATAAGATAAACAGTGGTGATGTTATAAAAAATTATAAAAAAACAAAAAAATAAATCGTTATGTCTCTGGTCGGGAAAAAAAAGAGGATGAAATCCTCAAATATCGTACACTAAACGGGTCAAATTTTCCCCTAAAGAGTTTCCAGTACTTAAAAAAATTAAATTCGGTGTTTTTTTTTGGGGCTGACACTGGCTCATCCCAAAGTTTTCATTTTTTCCCCCCAAAAAATTTTTGGGGAGTATATGGTTTACCCCTGGGTTTTATTAGTAAAATATATTAATAATTCTTTTGATAAAACAAGGGTCTAAATTTTTGCCCGGAAAAAAAATCAAAAAAAAACCCACAAAATCTACGGTATTTGCCCCCAAATTTTAGTGTTCATGTGATTTTTTTATTGGGGGTTTTCCCTGTGACTTTCAAAAGTAAAAGAGTAAGCTTCGACCCCCCACCTGGACCACAGTTTTATTAGCAAGGGGATTCAAAACAAGCAAAAGCGTGTAATTTTAAAATAATTAAACAAACGAGCATGAAAAATTTTGTGTAGTTAAAACAACATTTCTGAATAATCTATACAGCCAATCGATGGGTTTTCAACCAAAAAATTTAAAGAATCCTATGGTTCTAGTTTTCGTTGAATCAAGTAAAATTCTCCTACTTATTTTTTTTTAAGGAATATACCAGAATACCTCCTTGGACCAATATGCACCTGATGGAATTATGAGGAAAAACCAGGAAGCATATAAAACACGGGCAAGATATACAAAGATATAATCTGAAGTATACAAAAGTGAATGTTTGTAACTTTACAATTACTCTCATTTCCTGGGTTTAAGAAGTTTGCTTGAGTGATGCATAGGCATTTGTTTCTAGTAAATATAGTAAGATAATAAAAAAAAAAAAAAAAAAAAAAGAGGGGCCTTGCATGTGCAAGAAAATGTTAGTGTGAAAACGACAATCTATATTATTTACTACCAGTAGGATGCATAATTTCCCTAGTTTTTTCAAACGTTATACATGACTATAATACATTTTTGCGTAAATAACGATCTGGATATGTTGAATCAAACTTTACATATTTCCATGATGCGTTTTATGTTTTTTTCATTCAATGTCTTTTATTTGCTTGAAACATGTTTTTAAATTTTCGTGGGTATCATTTACACTGTTTAAGTGAGTATATTTTTGGGGATGTGATGTCATGAAATGCTGGAGGGGGGTGGAAGGAATAACACTTGAATGTCGTATTCATGAAAATTTTTAATCTTTTACTGATAAATATTTTATGTAAAGTATGGAACATTACAGTAGCTTCAAAGAGTAAATTCTCTAATTCATGGCTTTAGGTTTTTTCCTCAAAAAATTTTAAGTAAAGTAGGCCCCCGTAACCGAAAAAAAAACAGAAAGTGGCAGCTTTTTTCTACGATTTCCCGAATATCATCAAAAAATCTACATTCCTTTCTCCAGGTTAACGTTTAATAATTATTTTAAAGATTGTTTAAATATTCGCATGACGGGTTAGTTTTTCCGTACAAATACATAAGAGAGTACAAGGGTGTGTGCTTTTCCCTGATTTCTTATAGGGTTTTTGGGGTGTTGTTAAGCAATGTGCCCCGAAAAAAGAAAAAAAGCAGTGGTGCTGGTCCAGCGATTTTTCATCCATTGATCGGAGCTTCAACAGCCTCTCCACCGCCTGGGAAGTGGTTTTGGGGAATGCGCGACCTTACTTTTTACCGGGAAAGTAAGATAGAAGGGAGGCTAAAAAAAAAGGAAAAGAAAAAGAAAAAGACGAAGAAAAAAAAGGAAAAAAAAAAAAAAAAAAAAATAACAAGCTTTCCCAATTTAAACGACTTGATAGATTTTCGGGAAAATCATTTGTCACCCTAAATACCACATAAAATTTCAGGAAAATCTTGTTTTGTTTTTTGTATTCTCTTTTACCATGTTCAACGCTGATTATCTTTGGGGGTTTTAACAGCTAGGTGGGTAATGTGGTTTCATCTGTGCAGAAAATTTTTTCCCCACTAATTTTTTCCCAGTTGTAAAATTATAAATCTACTGCGTGTGGAGACGAAATTTTTGAGAGATTGGATATTACA
>NC_051397.1:43533718-43536733 GCF_015228065.2 Penaeus monodon | reverse complement strand
CCCAAAAACCCCCAAACACCCAACACACCCAAAAAAAAAAAAAAAAAATATATATATATATATATATTATATATATATATATATATTATATATATATATATATATATATATATTATATAATTATAGATATTATATATATATATAATATAATATATATATATTATATAAAATTTAATAATATAATATTATATATATATATATATAATATATATTAATATATATATAATATATTATATATATATTTATATTATATTATATATATATATTTTATGATGATGTTTTTGTTTTATTTGATGTAGTAGTATGTAGTAGTAGTAGAGTAAGTATTATGTTTGTAGAGTATGATGTATGTATGTGATTGATAATATATAATTATATATGTGTTTTGGGGTGTGGTGGTTCTGTGTGGTGTGTGTTGGTGGGTTTGTGGTGTGTGGGTGGGTGTGTGTGGGGTTGTGTGGTTGGTGAGCATACCCTTTTTTCCCCTTTTTGAGTGTGCATATACATATTTTTCATATACGCCTGTCCCTCTTTCTTTTCACCTTTGCATCCCAACGTAAAGGGAAAAAGGCGCAGCACGGGACCTTCCCTCCCACCCTTTCATCAGCACAGCAAAAAAGAAAAATACAGCCCCTTTGTTTTTTCAGCTTTCGCCCATCAGTATATTGGGGAAAAAATAGTTATGGGCGGTATCAGGCTGGTGGCCACGGAGGGCGTGTGCTTGCAAATAAAAATTGCCAGATATGTATTCAAAACGCTGGTGTTGCTAAGATTACTTCAATATTATGAAAATTGAAAACGGAGGTGAATTTTTGAACATCAAAGCAGATTTTTTATCACAATAAAGAGGGGAAAAGCATTTAAATCATAATCTGCTATACATTTGATAATTTTAGTTAACCATGGTTTAATTTTTGCTGGGCACGGATTATAGGAGGGATTTAATATTACTCGATGGTGGTCACATTTTTAAAGAAATCTATGGTCTTTAAAAGTAAACCAATACTGTGGATTTCCCGCATTGTTCCTCAAGGTGTTCTGTTAAATTTGCAAATCGTCAACAATTTTCTTCCGTTTAATACGCACACACACAAATACATACATATATAATATAATATATATATTATAATATATTATATATATTATTATATTTTATATATATATAAAATTTTATTATATTATTTATATATTTATATTATATAAATATATTATATATATATATATATATTTATATATATATATATATAATAATAAAATAATATATTAAATACATAATATATATTATAATATATTATATATATATATATAATTTTATTATTATACATATAATATATATATTTTTATATATATATAATTATAAAATAATAATAATATATTAATATAATAATATATATATATATTTATATAGGTATATATATATATAATATTTTATATATATATATATATAATATTATATATATATTAATTTTTATATAATATTATATATATATATATTTTATATTTTTTTATATAATATTTTAAATATATATAATATATAAAATAAAATTATATAATATATATATTTTATGTATGTAGGGGTTTTTTTGGTTGTGTTGGGGTTTTTTTAAAAGGGGAAAGGGAAATTTAAAAAAATTGTTGACGTTTTTAGCAAAAATTTAGACAGAACCCCTTTTTTGGGGAAAACAGTTTAGCTGGTAAAATCCACAGTTTTGGGTTTTTTAAATTTTTTTTTCAAAAACCTAAAAAGGATATTTGTTTTTAAAGAAATGTTTGACCCCCACGAGAAAAGTTTATAGAAATACCCCCAAAAATTTTTTCCCCGGTGCCCAGAAAAAAAAATTAAAACAGGGTTTAACGGGGGGAATTTATAAAATTTTAAGCAGATTATGATTTAAAATGACTTTTTTTACCCTTTTTTATTGTTTTTTTAAAAAAAATCGCCTTTGATGTTCAAACTTCACCTCCGTTTTAAATTATCATTTAAAATTTGAAAGTTTTAGGGCTTGGGCAAACACAAGCTTTTTGAATCATATCTGGCAATTTATTTTTCAGCCACAGCCCCACGCCCACCGTGGCCAGCCAGCCTGTTAACCCCCCATAAAACTTTTTTCTCCCGAAAATACGGGATGGGGGAAACCCAGGGGAAAAGTAAAAGGGGGCTGTTAATTCTTTATGCTGGTGTGATAAAAGGGGGGGAGGGAAAGGTACGACCTTTGGGGTTTTTGCACCCTTTCCCCTTTCCCCTTGGTACCCCGGGAGGGGAAATGGGAAATGAGGAAACAGGCGTATAGAAAGATAGTATATGACACATGAAAAAAGGGAAAAAAAAAAGGGATATGTTTGCACACACACACACACACACACCCCCACACACACACACACAAAAAAACCCCACAACACACAAAACACACAAAACACACCACACGAAACACACCCCACACACCCAACATATATATTATAAATATATAGTCATATACCATACATCCCAATACATAATACATACATAAACAAAAACCCCCCCCATTACATACTTTACATAAAACATCCATACAAACATCCCTACATAAATACATAAAAATTTACATAAAAATATATATATATATAATAATATAATTTTATAAAATAATTATATATATATATTATATATGTATTAAAATAAGTATATATATATATTTTATTTAAAATATATATATATATATATAAAAGATATATATATTTTCTAATTTTTTTTTAATTTAATTTATTTTATATATATATATATATACAAAATATATATATTTATTTTATTATATAATAGATTTTATAAAATATATATATATATATAATATATAATATAATATAATATATATATATATGTTGTGTGTGTGTGTGTGTGTGTGTGTGTGGGGGGTGTGTGGGGTGTTTTGTGGTTTTACACACGAAAAAAACTTCAGTATAACGGAAAAAATGCACAGTGCACGCGCGCGACAAAATTCACCCCACACCACACACACACACACACACCCACACAACACA
>NC_051397.1:43518054-43525554 GCF_015228065.2 Penaeus monodon | reverse complement strand
CCCTCTTTTCTAGTTTGTTTGTTTCTTTCTTCTCTTTCTCGTCCTATTCTCTCGCAATTACTCCTTCCATTTGTCTATTCCCCTTCTTTTCCTTTTCCTCTCTCCTTCTCCCATGCCTAACTCCTACCATTATCTATTTTCCTCATTATTATTTACCCTTTGCCTTTCCTTCCTTCCTTCCTTTTTTTCCTTCTCTTCCTTCTTCCATTATATCCACCATCACCCTCTTACTCCTCTCTACTTCCTTTTCTTCCTCTTTTTTCCTCCTCCATCTGTCTTTTCCTTCCTCTTTCCTACTCCTTTTCTTTTCCATGTTAATCTTTTTCCTCACATTTCTTTTTCTCTCTCTGCCTTCTGTCACCTTTTCTATTCTATTCTCCCTTCCCCATCCTCCCTCATACTCCCTCCCATCTCCTCTTCCTCCTCTTCTCTATCCCCTACGCTCCCTCCCTTCTACATTCTTTCACTTTCACCTTTCCCTTCTCTCCTCTCCCTTAACCTCCCTCCCTCTCATGCTCCCCTTTTCCCTTTATCCCCATCCTTCTGTTTTCACCTTCCCTCTTCCTCTCCCCTAAACCCTTCCCCCCCTCATACCAATGCCTCTTCTCTCTTTCCTTACCTCATTCTCTTTTCCCTTCGCCTCTCTCTCTCCTCTCCATAACTTTCCCCTTTCCACCCCTCTACTCCATCTCCTTTAACTCTCTTCTCCTTTCCCTTTCCCTTCCCTCTCTACAACCTCTCCCTCAACCCCTAATACTCTCCCCTTCTCCCCTCATCCCTTAACTCATCTTCCTTTTCCACCTCTCTTCCCTAAACCAACTCCTCCACATGCCCTAATACTTCACCCTTCCTCTCTACCTTTCCCTTCCATCTCCCTCTCCCCTCACTCCCTCTTCTTTCACCCTTTTCCCCTTCCTCTCCCTACTCCCTCTCCCTTCCTTCCCTCCTTCCTTCCTTCCGATCTCGTCGACGTAAATATCAAGGTCGAAGCGAACTAGGGATTAGGGATGGGGATTAAGGGAGATTTCCACCACGGGATTTGGGGAGATCGAGGTGTACAGTGCAGTAGCCAGGGATCAGTTTAAGGGCCCAAGTCTTAAGGGAAACAGCGTAATGGAGCCAACTTTTAGGGACCCGTCTAAGGTGACCAGCGTAGAGGAGCCAACTTTTAAGGGTCCGTCTAAGGGAATCTATGTTTAGAACTAGTTTAAGGGCCCGATTTTAGGGGATCAAGTTTAAGGGAACGGGCGTTGGGGAGTCCGTTTTAAGGTAATTAGTACTGATTTAAGGGGAATCTCTTAAGAACTAGTTTTAAGGTAACGAATTTAAGTGAATTTGTCTCACGAACTAGTATCAGGGAATTAGAATAGTGATTAGGTTTAGAATTCAGTTATAGAAGGTTAGATTGAGGTTAAGAATGTTAGAGTTAGGATCTTTAATTCTTTATTTCTCTTTCTGCCTTTCCCATTTTTCTTCTCTTCGGGGCCCTATTCCCAATTCTTCAACCCTTCTCTTCGCTTTTCTTTTTCTCAATTTCTCTTCTCTTATTTTCTCCCTTCTCCTCCTCCCGTGCCAATATCCCCTTCTCCTCTTCCTCTTTCTCTCCCCATATCTTTATTCCTTCCTCCTTCATTCCCTCTTATTTTCTTTTCCTTCCCCTTCCCCTCCTTCATTCTTCCCCCTTGCCATTATTTTATCGCTTCCCTCACTTCCATCCCCCAAGGCGAAAGAGGAGAAAGGAGGAGGAAAATAAAGAAGAAAGGAGAAGAGAAGGAAAGAGAAAATAAAAGGGGAATGGAAGGAATGGAGAAAGGAAGAGAGAAGGAAAGAGACAAGAAAAGGAATGAAAGGAAAGGGAAAGAGGAGAGAAGGAGAGAGAAGTAAAGAGCAACAAAGAATTACGAAAAGGGTGAATGAAAGGAAAGAGGAAGGGAGGGGAGAAGGAAAGAGAAATAAAGAGAGAAGTAGAGAGAAGTAAAGAATAGCGAAAAGGGGAATGAAAGGAAAGGGGAAAAGAGGAGAGAAGGAAAGAGAAATAAAGAATAGGAAAGGGGGGACTGAAAGGAAAGGGGAAAAGAGGAGAGAAGGAAAGAAGAAATAAAGAGAGAAAGTAGAAAATAAAAATAGCAAAACGGGGGAATGGAAAAAAGGGGGAAAAGGAGGAACGAAGTAAAGATAAACCGAAATGGGTGAATGGAAGAAAAGAAGGATATTGCAAGATGCGGTTGACTGGAGGCAAAGCAACCGAATCGGATATACTGGTCGGAGTGAGAGAGAAAGTTCACGTTTTCTTCCTCTTCTGTTCGCGTGTGTGTTTTCTCTTTCTTTCGTTCTTTAAGTAAAGTGTCTCTCTGGCTGTTTGTCTGTCTGTTTGTCTGTTTTTTCTCTCTCTCTTTCTCTCTTTCTCTCTTTCTCTCTTTCTCTCTTTCTCTCTTTTTTTCTCTCTCTCTTTCTCTCTTTCTCTCTTTCTCTCTTTCTCTCTCTCTCTCTCTCTCTTTCTCTCTTTCTCTCTTTCTCTCTTTTTCTCTTTCTCTTCTTTAATTTTTCTCCTTTTGTCTCTCTGGCTTTGTCTGTCTGTTGTCTGTTTCTCTCTCTCTCTCTTTCTTTTCTTTTTGTTCTCTTTCTCTCTCTTTTGCTTTTTTGTCTGTCTCTCTATTTCTGTCTCCTCTCTTTCTCTCTTTCTCTCTTTCTAGCTTTCTCCTCTTTGCCTTTTTTCTTTATTGTTCTCTTTTTCTCTCTCTCTTTTTTGTCTTTTTCTCTCTCTCTCTCTTTTATAATTAATTTTCTCTTTTATATATATGGATATATTTTTTGTCTGTACTGTTATATTTATCTCTACTCTCTATTTTATATATACTAGTTCTAGTTTTTTTGCCTGTGTGTCTTAAATAATATCTCCTCTACTCCAAACCACACATATTATTAATACATATATTGTGTGTTGTATTTAGATAGATAGATAGTAGATAACAGATAGACTATAGACAGATAACAGATAGACAATCACAGACGACAGACACAACTATCAATGATAGCAGTGTGATGTAGTGAGAGAAGATAGATAGACATAGACAAAGACAAAAAGATGGAATAATAAACAGTCAGACACAATAAGAGAGACAAAGAAAAAGAGAGATAGAGAGACAGACAGACAGACAGACAGACAAACAGACAGAAGGAGAAAACTTAAAGAAAGAAAAAAGGGAGAAAGAGAGAGAGAAAGAGAGAGAGAGACAAACAGACAAACAGACAAACGACCAGAGAAACAAAATGAGAAAACTTAAATAACGAAAGAAAGAGAAAACACACACACGAGCAAAAGAGGAAGAAAACGGAAACCTTCTCTTTCACTCCGACCAGTATATCCGATTCGGTTGCTTATATATATATAATATTAATATTTATATATATATAATATATATATATAGATATATATATATATATATAATATGTGTGTGTGTGTGTGTGTGTGTGTGTGTGTGTGTGTGTATGTGTGTGTACGTGTGTGTGTGTGTGTGTGTGTGTGTGTGTGTGTGGTGTGTGTGTGTGTGTGTGTGTGTGTGTGTGTGTGTGTGTGTGTGTGTGTGTGTGCGTGTGTGTGTGTGTGTGTGTGTGTGAGCGTGTGTGTGTGTGTGTGTGTGTGTGTGTGTGTGTGTGTGTGTGTGTGTGTGTGTGTGTGTGTGAGTATGTGTGTGTGTGTGTGTGTGACAGAGAGAGAGAGAGAGAGACAGAGAGTATGTATGCATCTATGTATATATGCTTATCGGTCTCACTATCAGCTTATCTTTCTACATGATTATCTATACATTTACCTATTCTTCTGGTGATTTATCTATCAACCTATTCTCCCTGTTCTTCCTTTTCATCACCATTTCTCATATACGTTTGCCCCTGCAGCACGTAATATGTGTTCGTCCTTGTTAAAGAAAGAAAGAAATTATGGAGGGGAATCAAAAATATCAGAAAAGGTGGGACATTGAAGAAAAAAAAGGTAATGCTTGTCATTATGACTTTCTGGGAGACAAAAAAAATTATGATAATAATTAAAAAAAAAAATAAAAATAAATAAAATCAATTTTGTTTCCGCAACTTTTCTCTAAAAACGTTAATCTTCAGAATACTACATTACATTCCACGAACCAATAAACAAATAACCGTAAAGGAAAAAGAGGAATAAAATAACCCTTATAAATGAAAGAAAAAAATCAGACATATGAAAAAAATAACAGTTTGGCAACACCGAAAATACATGCGAGACTAAACGTGTTCAAACATGTTTTTCTTCGCAGTAGGATGTCATGTGAAATTCTAAAAACAGCATAAAACTGAGACACATATTGCAACAGCCTTTCGGATCCCAACATTAACGCCTGCAAGACTGCAACAATAGTCTCGAGATACAGAATTTGAAAGAAAAAGGAAGAAGAGAGGGTGGGAAGAAAGAAAGGAAGAGGAGAAAGGCGGAAAAGGAGAATAGGAGAGAGAAGGGGGGATATAGGAGAGAGAGAGAGAGAGAGAGAGAGAGAGAGAGAGAGAGAGAGAGAGAGAGAGAGAGAGAGAGAGAGACAGACAGACAGAGACAAGAGAGAGAGAGACAGAGAGAAATAGACGGATAAATATGCAAACAGATAAATTAATATAAAAGAAAGATAGATATATAGTTTTATAAATAAATAGAGATCAATATAGATAAAGTTGTTCCGCCCTTGCCTCGCCATGTGAAGCTCGATCATTTGCATACCCGAGCTAGCCCACGGTTGACGTCAGGAAGGGCATCCGGTCAAGCAATGGAGACGCCGCCTCAGGCCCGAACAGGATCGTCTCAGGCGTAAAATAGGATTCCCCTTTTAACAAGTCCTTCGCCAGGATATTGGCCGGGACAGGGACCCTCTCAGTGCAATGTCACTGTTGCCACTGCAAGCTAAATTGACCTTGTTGCTTCACCCTTGAGTTGGTGGTGTCGAGTGGATGCCGAGGTCGAAGCTGGAGTCGAGTGTTTGGCGTTTAAGGGTGAACTAATTCAACACTGTCCGAGGCACTGGGTTGTGCTTGGCTGTTGAGTTGCTCTGACTGGGTGTTTCTGTCTCTCTCTCTCTCTATCTATCTATCTATCTGTCTGTCTGTCTATCTGGCTATCTATATATTTATTTGTCTGTTTATCTATTTATTTATCTATCTATCTCATTCTCTCACTCTTTCTCTTTCTCTCTCATTCTCTCTCTCTCTCTCTCATTCTCTCTCTCTTTCTCTCTTTCATTCTTCTCTCTCTCTCTCTCATTCTCTCTTTCTCTCTCATTCTCTCTCTCTCATTCTCTCTCTCGCTCTCATTCACTCCCTCTCTCGCTCTCATTCACTCCCTCTATCTCATCCACTCCCTCTCTCTCATTCCCTCTCTCTCTCATCCTCTCTCTCTTTCTCATTCTCTCCCTCTCATTCTTCTCACTCTTTCTCTTTCTGTCTATCTATCTATCTATCTATCTATCTCTGTCTCTATTTTTTCTTTTATTAATTAGTGTTAAGGAATTGTATTGATTATACATGTTATTCTTTCTCTCCTTTTCTTTATATCTATTAATTTATAATTTATTTCTGGGTAGCCTTTTTTTTTTATAAATAGGTTATACTATAAAAAGGATTCCAAATAAAGCCTCGGCATATATCATGAATACCATTTTTCAAATACCACGATGATATTAGCTTCCATATGGGAACGGATAATAATAATGTAATCATTACTCCCTCCAGTTTTCTATCACAGTAACTCTATTACATACGTGATTCACTTACCGACAAAATAACGCATCCGATAGACAAGGGGAACGTAAATAATTTATCTTTTCTTTCTTGTTTCATTTAATTTTCTCCCATAATTAAGTAGGAGGCGGAAATAAACAACATTTCGAGGGAAAAAAATGCTCGACACAACCCATCAAATAATTATATATTAATGATATGGGTTTTTCGCGTGTGAATATAATGAAAGTTTACGTACTCTACACAGGACTCTTCCGCAGCGCTTCTGGAATTTTGTGATCACAGCCACTTAGCATAATTTACGGGGTAATTCTATTCAATTTGGTGATAATCTTGAGTGGGATTTCTCCCTTCTTGTTCTTCATTCTCCCTCCCCTTCTCCCATTCCCCTACCCTACCTTCCCCTCCTCCCCAATAAACAACTCGTCCTCATTGGCCATCTCCCTCCCCATCTATCACCTTAACCCCCTCCCCCCTTCCCCTCCCCTCCATCTTTCAACGTTCCCTTTCCTCTCACACATCTTTTCATTTCTCCTCGCCTGTTTTGTCCTCCATCATGCACCCCAAGACACACACACAAACACGGAAATAAACACACGAAAACAAACAACCACAAAACACACATCCATCATTTTGGAGTAGGATTTCACCCTTTGTTCAAACCTGACCCTTCCTCACCCTACTCCCCTCCCCTCACTCCCCTCCCCTCACCCCTCACTCCTCTCACTCCCCACCCCTCAACCTTTACCCCTCACTCCCCCACCCCCACCCTTCACTCCCCACCCTCACCCCCACCAATCTCCCCTACCTCCACCTGCCTTTTTTTATTTTTCTTGATAAATTGCAGCTCTCGGGTATATAACGTGGGACGGTGTGTTCCAAATTGTGGTAGATTACACTTCACTAAACTCGCCATGGACATTCGAGGCAGATAGGGAAGTAGAGAGAATTATAAAGTGAATTAGTGAGGGGAAAGGTGAATGGCTCTCAGGTTATGAATGAAGGAACAGAGAACCTGGAATAAAGAGAGGTAAAAGGTAAAGTAAAATAAAAGTAACAATGAAAAGGTCAAATGTACAGCGAATGAAAGAGAATAAATGAATACAGACCTACAAAAAAATAGGAACAGAGATTAGTTAATAAATGTAATAATAAAGGAAAATAAGAAACAAAAAGTTGGAAAAAAGGAATAGTAAAATTTAGACAAAAAGAGAGCAATATTTCAAAATCATGAACAAAAAATATGTTAGATTAAAATCAAAATGAATATATTTTAGTACTTTTAACAGAGAAGAAAATAATTGTGTCTGAATATTCGTTATAATTTCTTTTTCCCAATACTGAATATCTTTTTCCTCTCTACGAAATATTTAAGTTACTGTATTGGAAAGCAGAATTGTTGAATCTGTTTAATTGGAAGTAATTAATGGTGATTGAGAAAATTATAGAAAAAGTATGGAGAAAAATGTCCCATTATAGCTTACATTTCACTCCGTAATATAAACGCCATAATCTGGAGAATGTATGAATTTGCATATTTTTTACTCGTTTTTTCTTCTCATTTTCTCTATTTTCGACGTTTTTTTTCTTCTTCTTTATTATTAGTGTGGAATTTGCATTGAAAGTTCTATTCATATACATTACATGTTTATTTCTTCTTCTTCTTCTTCTTCTTCTTCTTCTTCTTCTCCTTCATCTTTCCATTTCTCTTAGATTTTTTCTCTCTCTCAGCTTGCATTTTGGATC
>NC_051397.1:43505554-43510554 GCF_015228065.2 Penaeus monodon | reverse complement strand
ATATAATTAATATATATATTATAATATATAAAATATATTTAAAGCATATGATATGTATATTATATATATATATTATTTATATATTATATTTATATCTATCTATTTTTCTATCTATCTATCTTATCTACTATTATCTATCAATAATATTATATATTATTATATAATATTATATTATATATATAAAATATATATATATATATATTAATATAATTTTATGTGTGTTTATTAATATAATTTTATAAATATATATATTATTATATATACTATACACACCACCACAGCACAACCCCCACACACACACACACACCACCACAACCACACACACACAACACAAACACATAATTTATATATATATATTATATAATATAAAATATATATATATATATATATTTATTAAAATTTATAATATAATTTTATAATTTTTTTTATTTATATATTTTTAAAATGTGTGTGTGTGTGTGTGTGTGTGTGTGTGTGTGTGTGTGTGGTGTGTGTGTTGTGTGTGTGTGTGTGGGGTTTGTGTTTTTAAAAATATATATATATATAAATATTATATATATATATAAAAATATTTATATATATAAAATTTGTTTGTTTGTTTTTATTTTTTTTTTTTTTGTTTTTGTTTTTTTTATAATATATAAAATATATATATTTTATTAATTTATTATTATTTATTATATAAAATACATCTTAATTATATATATAAAAATTTATATATATATAATTTTTTTTTATGTATTTTTTATTATATATATTTATATATAATTTTATTTTAAATTTTTTTTTTTTTATTTTTATTTTTTAATCCCTGTTTTGTTTGAATATGTTTTAAAACCTTGGGGTTTGGTGCCCCCTCCTCTCCTTCTTTTTCCCTCTGCCTCCCCTTTCTTTCTACCCCCCCCCCTTTTCATTTTTCCTTCTCCCCCCCCTCCCTCTTCCTCCCCCCCCCCCCCTTTCCCAAACGGTGCATTCTACCGGGGGGTGCCAAGTTCCTCGCGAGATACTCAGCCGGCCATCCTCTTAAACGGAACTTCGCCAAAATTCCTCCCGGGCACTTGATCACTTTGGGGTTTGGGTGTCCCGTGCCCCTTAAAGGGGTTTTTTGAACCCGTCCTAAGGCCTCCCCATGTAGGGTTTTTTGTTTTATGGAAAAAGGAGGGTCTATTTCTATGATATGGGGTACGAATATAAAGGATGGGTCTAAGTCCACTATCAGTTTTAAGTATTCATGTTTTACTGTAGAAACGTCCATGACACAAGTATTTTCTGGTAAAGGGGGGGGGGGGTGTTTGCGTGTGTTATTCCCAACTGAACGCATGATTTATTTCAATTTTCTTCCTCTTCTTCTTATCCTTTTACTGTGTGCTGTAAATAAACGGGGTTCAGGGGAGCGTTCCTCGGGGGATTTGGAAATCACTGCGTTTTATTCTCTCTCTCTCTCTCTCTATCTATCTATCTATCTATCTATCTGTCTGTCTGTCTGTCTGTCTGTCTGTCTATCTATCTATCTTCTATCTGTCTATCGATGTATATATATATCATATATATTTTTTCCTCTCTCTCTCTCTCCTCTCTCTCTCTTCTCTTCTCTCTCTCTCTCTCTCCTTTCCCCTCTCCTCTTCTTCCTTCTCCCCTTCTCTCTCTCTCTTTCTCTTTCTTTTTCTTTTTTCTCTTCCCGTATTTGTGGCGGATTCGTCTCTCAAATGGTACACTGAAACAAGTCTCGAAATTGTGTTTGTGCGCTTATATGTTCGTGTTTGAATGTATGTGTATGTGTGTGTGTTGTTGTCTGTGTATGCTTGTGTGTGTGTGTGTGGTGTGTGTGTGGGTGTGTGTGTTTGTGTGTGTGTGTGGGTGTGTGTGTGTGTGTGTGTGTTGTGTTTTTGTGTTTTAAAAAATTTAAAATCGAATATAATCTTGTTTATGCCAATAATTTCATAAAAAAACATTTTTGCATAAGAAACGAACTGAAAAGTAGAAAACTTTGAGAAAATTTTTTTTGCGCTTCATTAGAATTATTAATAATAAGGGTTTTTTTGAGTCTAAAAGTAAATTTGAAAGTTTTCCAATCATTTTTTTCTAAAACAAAAATAAAAAACCCATCAATTTAGTGAATTTATTTCTTGAATAAATTAACCCCAAAGGAATTTCAAAAGAAGAATGAACAATTATGATTATGAAATAAATAGACTGGCAGAGAGACGAATAGGCAGACAAAGTGGGAGAGATGAGAGTGTGAAGGGAGGAAGGGAGGAAAAGGGAGAAAGAGTAGAAATGGAAATGAGAAAGAGAGAAAGAGAGAAAAAAAAAAGAAAAGAGAGTGAAGAAGAGAGAGACTGAGTGAGTAAGAAAGAGAGAGGGAGAGATGCATACGTGAACATGCAAATATGTATCTGCATGTGAGTAGGTAAACTGATACATGCACAAAGAAGGCTAACGAGCTAAAAAAGTCAATCAAATACACGAAAAAATAGATTTGTCCCAAAAATTTGGGGGCCCCCGTCTACAAAAAATGCTGTAGAGCTTATACATCCGATAGTTTGCGTTTCTCGTTACATTTGAAAAATCGTTATGAAAGTTTGTGATAAAAAAAAGTCATACATACCATAAAAATAAAAGGAAAATAATCCCAAGCTGACAATGGAAAAATGCCATAACCAAAATAACAGTAAAATAACGACCTAAATGGGAAAAAAAGTAAATCAAAGAAACAATAACAGCGGCAATGGTGATCTCCTAACAAAATACACATATATATACCAATCTATAACAAACCCACCCAGAAAGCCATAACAGCCTAATGGAGCATTGCAACCACCCACACATCAGATTCAAAAGTGGCCATGGGAAAAAAGGGGAAGAAAATCGGACCCAGTGCAATAGCAGACCATTTGATAGCAACAACGAGGATCCAGATTGCACCATTAGATTGTTAAAAGCGTGTCAGCTCTGTGTGGAACAGAAGCCCCACGTTTTCGAAGATATCTCTCTATCTCTTTCTCTTTGTTTCCCTCTCTCTATGGTGTTTCTGTCTCTCTGTTTGTCCTTATTTCTCTCTCGTCTTTGTTTCTTTCTCTTTAATTCCTTCTTTTTGTTTATCTCTCATCCTTTTATTCTATTTTTTTCCCTCTGCCGATTGATATGTTTCTTGTCTATCTCTTTGTCTATTTGTCTTAGCTGAATCGTCTATTACTTTTCGCGTAACTAGGCAACCAGGATGGGTCTGATACCAAGCCATTTATTTCGTGTATTTTTAATGTATCTACCATCAATAAAACCTTATTTTTAAAACCGTCCTATGTAACAGAAAAAAAAAAAGGAAGGGGAAGGGAAAGATATAAAACAAAAACGGGGAAAGAGTAGAGAAAGGGGAGAGGAGAGAGAGAGAGAAGAGGAGGGGGGAGAGAGAGGAGAGAGGGGGGGAGAACGAGGTGGAAAGGGGAAGAACATAGAGAGAATTCATAACGAAGTATACTGCGATTCGTAGGAACCCGAATAAAAATAAATATTGCAGCCAGACACTTCATCTATACAATAAATAACGGAAATAACGGGTTTTATGCGCCAAGGAAAATTAACGGGAACGAGAATATTGCTTCATCTGACCACCCACGAACGACCTCATCCTTTCCCCCTCCCTCATCACGACCCCTCACCTCCAAGAAACGACTCTGTGTACCCAGCCACCCTTCCCCTCACCACTTGTCCCCGCCCACGAAGGACTTATTGGGCCCCCCCCACCCCCCCCAAAATACCCCCCCCAAACGACCCCAATGGCCCCCCCCCCTCCCCCTCCCACCACCTCCAGGAGACAACGAAGTCTGCAGGAGGCAAAGGACGTCACAGCGCCGTTTATTTATCACGGGCCCTGTAATTGCATCCTTTTTACCGCCTCTGGCACCGCTTCCTGTCTCGCGCCCACTCACGCCCACCCGCTGCTGGCTTTTTCTTTGCCTACGCCCGCACTCCTACGCCCAGCCCACAACCACGCCCATGCGTGAGTGATCCAGGTAGGCGGAGAAAGAAAACTTCCAGGCAGGAAAAGAAAAAAAAGTGATCAGGGAAAATTTACTCATGCGGCTTTTTAGGCGAATTCCACTACCCCCTACGTCTGGGGTTATGTGTACAATACTTAGATAGTAGATAGAATAGGTAACAAGCATAACAATATGTTGGGATTTTATTTATTTATTATTATATGTATATATAATATATATTATTTTTATATATATATAATTATATAATAGAAAAATATATATATATATTTTTTTTTTTTTTTTTTTTTTTTTAAAACATATATTTTTTATTATATATATTATATATAAAATAATATATTATATATATATATATTTTGGTGTGGTGGTTTTGTGTGTGTGTGTGTGGTGTGTTGTGTGGGTGTTTTTGTGTTTTATCTTGGATTTTTGGGGGGGTGTTGTGGTGTGGTTTAAAATATATAATATATAATTTTAATATTATATATATAATATTTTAATTTATATATATTTTTGTGTTGTGGGGTGTGGTGTGTGGTGTTGTGGTGGGGGTGTGTTTTTGGTTTTTTTTATTGTTTTATTTTTTTTTTTTTTTTTTATATATATAATATATATTTATATATATATATATATATTTTAAAATATATTATAATATTATAAATAATATTTTTTAACTAATATTTGTGTGGTTGTGTGGTGTGTGTTTTTGTGTGGTTTGGGGTGTGTGTTTTGGGGGGGTTTTTTTTCATTTTATATAACAAAAATATAATATATAAATATATATATACTATAATATATATATATATATATAAAACTTATTAAATATAAATTAAAAAAAAAAGGGGGGAAAAAAAACGGTGGGGGTGGGTGGGGGGGTGGTTAGAAAAGAATAAAAAAAGAAAAAGAAAAACAAAGAAAAAAAAAGACAAAACAAAGAAGAGGGAGGAAGAAAAAGAAGGAGAAAAAGAGAGAAAAGGGAGAGGGAGAAAGAATAGAAAAGAGAAG
>NC_051397.1:43498054-43500554 GCF_015228065.2 Penaeus monodon | reverse complement strand
AGGTGACCTTAGCGTGGTATCCACAACTGTGATTGAGCTCCAGCTCTGATACCAGTCGTAAGAACAGTTTCTTCTTTTCGGACTTTGAGAGATGACAGAAACTGAGGATTTCTGGCTCCTGGTGTCAGTGCTCCAACCTACGACTAAGCAAACAGTACAGTCAAGGAGATAGATTACATCCTTGTTCTCACTTCCAGAAATGCAGGTACATCACAGTGGTACCAATCAACGATTGGTCATGACTACTTTATGGTCCACTTCGTAAACTTCCATTAGGTCTAGTAACTGTCATAAGTATTATTATTATTATTATTATTATTATTATTATTATTATTATTATTATTATTATTATAAACCTCACCATTATTATTATCATTATCATTATCATTATCATATCATCATTATCATTATCATCATCATCATCATCATCATTATTGTTATTATCATTATCATTATTGCTATTATTATCATTATTATTATCATCATTGTTATTACCTTATAATTATTGTTATTATTATTATTATTATTATGAATATTATCATTATTAACATCATCACTGTTATTATTATAATAATTATTATAATAATGCTGATTATAACAACAACAATGACAACAATAGCAGTGATAATGATAACCGTGAGTAACAAATCCTGAAGAAGCAATTTATAGATAAGTGTGAGAAAAAGAACACTTCCATTTACAGTACTCTTACAGTCCACGTGGATAGTCTTGAGACATCAACGAAAGAACTCTCCCCCCTAGCTCCCACTTTGTGCAACTTCCACCCCTCTTCTTATTAGTAGTCTTCCCCCTCCCCCTCCCTCTCTCACCCCCTCCACCTCCCCCTTTGTGCAACTTCACCCCCATTTCCCTATTCGTACTCTTCCCCCCTCCTCCTCCCTCCCCCCTCCACCTCCCCCTTTGTGCAACTTCATCCCCCTCTCCCTATTAGTACTCTTCCCCCTCCTCCTCCCTCTCCCACCCAACCCACCCGTCGCTATGTCGCTACAATTTATGCGCTTTTTCGCTATTTCTCAGCACCTGAGGTGAAACGTGGACCCTGAAAAATGTTTGCTGTTTCATTGCAAAACGAATTTCGCAAAGAGGAGTGAAGCGTTACAACGAAAGTCAAACAAAAATGATGAAACAAACGTGTTAAAATAGCAAAGAAGGCAGATGTTGTGAAAATGTAGCGTGAAAATGTAGCATTAAATGAAATGTAAATTACTCTCCACTAAAATAACACTTTTAGCAATGGAGTGAGATGTTCAACGAGAGAAGAACTATTATAAAAAGAGGACCTATCATCGCAAACGAACTCTGTCTGAGTATATGCCTTTAGTTTCAAGAAGCAGAATCATAACAGAGATAAACGTTGTTAAACACTGCCAATAGAACGGCAGATCGTTGTCAACATGTCAGCATACAAAAAATGAAACATGAAATAACAACCAAGAACGTCAATTTAGAATAAGAAAGAGGAAAAAGAGACAAGAAATAAAAAAGAGACACAGCAGAAACAGGACGCATAGCAAAATAGAGGAAATCAAAAGGTACATTACACTTAAACTGCCACATCAGGAAGCACGTTCACATTCCGAAAACACACAGCAACCACAGGAACGGCAATAGAATAAGCAGCAGAAAGAGCGACATCAGAAATAACAGCAAAAAACAGCCACACCAGAGACAGCAGTAGCATGAACAGCCACACCAGAAACAGCAGCAGCATGAGGTCTGAGCGTCGGCCTACCGCGCCCCACCTGGCGGCTCCCACGGCCAGACAGAGCAGCATCGGGGAAAATCCACACTATATATCATCTTCACACGCTAACCCGGCAGGGGGAGAGGGAGGAAGGAGACAGGGAGAGAGGGGGGAGTAGAGGGGTAGTGGAAAGGGGGGGGAGAAGGAGAGGAGGATGAGAGGGGGAGAAGGGGAGTGGGATGAGAGGGGAGAGGGAAGAGGAAACAAGGGGAGGAGGATGAGAGAGGGAGAGGAGGAGAAGTGGAGGGGGAGGAGAGGAGAGAGAGAGAAGAGGAGACAGGGGGATAAGGGGAGGAGGCTGAGAGAGAGAGAGGGGTAAGTAGTGGGGTGGTGGGAGGAGAAGACAGGGGGAGAAGAGGGGAGGGGGGAGGAGGGACGGGATTGGGGGTACGAAGGGGAAGGAGGGGTGGTACAAGAGTGGAAGGGTGAGAGAGGAGAGGGAGGGTAGGGAACGGTTGGAGGGAGAGGGGAAGGAGGAAAGGAGGGGTCAGGTAAAGGCATAGGAGAGAGGTAAAGGGAAAAGGGTGAAAGGAAAAGGTCAAACAATGTTCGAAAAGAAAGTTTAAAAGGCACGAGAGAGATGCGGAGAAGGAGGGAAAATGGAAAAAGGAGGAGGAAAATGTGCGATAGAAAGGATAGAAAAAATTGATAGCGAGATAGAGGAAAATATGTGATAGAGAGGATAGGAAAGAGTGAGAGGAAGATAGAGGAAAATATGTGGTACGGGGGATAGAA
>NC_051397.1:43488054-43490554 GCF_015228065.2 Penaeus monodon | reverse complement strand
TTCAATTTTAGGCTATAACATTATTATAATAAGTACTATATCAATTACAGAAAGGAACAATTACAGTCGTTTATCTACTCATCTGCCACGCCGGCGTACAGCTTGGGCGTGGAAAGGCATTGCTACATTTGATATGCAGTCATGTGATGCTACATTCCAAATTAAGGATATAATATAAGTATAAGTTGTGAGAGTTTTACCTGTCAGCCTATTAATTTTTCTCCACATGTCAGCCACAGAGGTTTGACTATTGATACCTTGCAGAAATTGTTCCCAGTGTTTACTACGAATCTGAGTTTTTAATTCCCTGAATTCCTTGTTGGCTTTAAAAACTGCAGAAGATTATCTGTCGTCTTACTATCTTTATAACAATTAGCAAGCTCCTGGACCCGTTTATGTTCCTTGGCCAAAATAGGGTCATTGATCCACCCCGGTGCATAGGAGGCCTGGGGCCTCTTTTTCTTCGAGAGTATTGGTGAACAGACCCATGTGTTATAGTAGTCAGTGACAACTTTGATTAAATCCTGAGAAAAATTTTCAACAGTTGTTATTTCATAGGTGTTATACCAGTCATAGACCCGTGCCTTGAAGTGATGCTCCAGGCCCGGTGGGATAATTATTCTGAGCCTAGGTGATTTAGGGGCTGAGTCGCTGTCTACAGTATAGTCTGTTCGGATTGCAAAGTGGTCACTAACTAACTCTCGTAGCAGTGAAGTACAGACATTACCATGAACTAAATTTTTGCCAAATACGTAGTCTAACCTGCCACCTCCCAAATGAGTCTCTGCTTCTGTGTCATATACTGTCAGTGATCTACTGTTGATCAAATGCTTGAATTCTTCCCCATTACTATTACGCTGGTTGTCTCCAAAGTGTGGATGCCTTGCATTGAAGTCGCCCATGCATAACGTGCCTTGGTTGTGAAAATTGGGGAGAGAACTAGCCAGAAATTTAGAGTATCTGGCATATACATTATACAGTGAAAAATACCCAGAGGCAGTCTGGATTTTTAGATGATGAAATTGAACATCAGTGTTCTGGGATTTTTTAACTAATTTATGTGGCAGTGTTACCTTCACATATGTCAACAATCCAGTCATGGGACAAAGAAACGTGGGTGGCTAAGTCCGTAGACTTTTTATTTGTCTGTATGATAAATGGTGAATACATCACCTCTTCTTTTCACTGATCCATCATTATTAACGAAATGGAAGCATGTATACAAATGTTACCTCTTTTTTTTTTTTTTTTTTTTTTTTTTTTTACCATGATCTTTCTTTCATCCATACTTGGTTCTTGGTTTCATAATACCATCTCGTACATAGGAGCAGAAGCACCTTAAAAAATAACAATAAAAAATAATAAACAGTGATTATATATAATTTGCAGTCTTACTTACAGTTACAAGGAGTTATTAATATTTCCCTAACACTTCGGCCCATGTAGAAATCACGAGTGAAAGTGAAAGTGGGTTGGCAAATGTTACTTTCTTTGTTTGTTTTGATCATTAATGTCAGTTCTAAATTAAAGAAAACCTTTTGTAAGCAGAACTCATGTGGGTGGGAATGATGACCCTGAGCTGATATCTGCTTAACGTTTCATATTTGTCCTGATTCATGGTAGCTTGTACAGACTCAAACCCGGTGTGTCATTTACGTAGGTGGAAGATGAGGTCTAATCACAGAGAATTGAGAATTAAGAATATTATTTAGGATTCTGAATAATGTTTTATCGCAGGTATATCGATTCAGAGTTCTAGATGGCCTATTGCTACTTTTAGAATACATTTAATTTGCTTTTACTTGTAAATTAAAGTCAAATTAAAGTTCTACATGAGTCTCGGTTCATTATTCAATAAACTATAAACCCATCATCTCTTCTTCATGATCCAGAAATAGAGGTCTATTCCTCTCTCCATGCAAATCAGGAGTTATGAGTATCGATATCGCCTGTTCTTATAGAGAAAATATGTATCTAAATCATAGTTAATAACCACCTTATATACATTATATCTGGATGTAGATACGATGTAGTATATCTCAACCACAGCGATGTTCTTATTTCTAAGGACAGGACGTATGGACACTCCCGCATATTGCTTTTCATCTCATTTTCTCAAGACAGGATCGAAGCCTGTTTGAAGTGGAAAAGAATAACCAGAAAGAAGTGAGTGAGGGGTGGCATTTCTTTGTTAAGTGTATGAATAACATAAAGGGATTTATCTTAAAATCAAATGAGAAAAAAAATCTTGTACATAGTATTTTGTATGTAAGGAAAACCATAAAAAGATATGTGATAAAGCAATGGCAAGCAGTGTGTTTCTCACACAGTAGAATTTTCTTCTTTTTCTCCTTCTTCTTTTCTTTTACTTTTGTCGTTGCATTGATGCTTCCTCCTCGACGATTTTTTTTTCAAGCATCTCATTTTCCAAACGCATCTTCGCGGGGCCAGAGATAATACCAGGGATAATCCTCATCTGACACAGTCGAGAGTTCTAGTT
>NC_051397.1:43480554-43483054 GCF_015228065.2 Penaeus monodon | reverse complement strand
TTATTCCAGATTCAGGGGGGGGTCCTACACAGGGGTACACGAGAAGACCTTGAGGCTTCAACAGAATTTTCAACAATATCCTAATAATGGTCCTTTACCTTGAATAGGTGCAGCAGCTGAACAAAGAAGGAAACGAGGAAGGGCAATACAGATTCTTAATACAATGAAACAAAACTCAGACTGTCACAGATAGGATTTCCGTTGCTTCCATGTAATCATCCATATCTCTTACACAAATTCGTCTCCACAGCGCAGCTAGATTTACATAATTTACAACTAGGTAAATCTAGTGGGGAAAAAAGTATTCTATGCACAGATGAAACCACATTATCCCACACTAGACTGTTCAACACCCAAACGAGTAATCAGCGTTGAACATTGGTCAAATGAGAATACAATAACTAACAGAGATTTTCCTGTAATGTTTATTGTGGTATTTAGGGTGACAAATGATTGTCCCGCAAATCTATCAAGATCGCTTAATTCGGAATGCTTGTTATTTTTTTTTTCTTTTTTCCTTTTTTTCTTCGTCTTTTTCTTTTTCTTTTCCTTTTTTTATAGCCTCCCTTCCTATTCTTACATTCCGGTAAGAAAGTAAGGTCGCGCATTCACCAACCACTTCCCAGGCGGTGGAGAGGCTGTTGAAGCTCCGATCAATGGCATGTAAGATCGCTGGACCAGCACCACTGCATTTTCTTCTTTCGGGGCACATTGCTTAACAACACACCAAGAACCTATAAGACACTCTGGGAAAAAGCACACACTCCATATGTACTCTCTTATGTACTCTGTACTGGAACTAATGCCAGTCATGCTGAATATTTAATACAATCATTACAATAATTATTAAACGTTAACCTCGTCGAGAAAGGAATGTAGATTTTGATGATATTCAGGTAATCGTGGTTAAAAGCTGCCACTTTCTGTTTTTCTTTCTAGTTACAGGCATACTTTACTACTATAATTATTGATGGAAAACCATAAAGCCTATGAATTAGAGAATTTACTCTTTGAAGCTACTGTAATGTTCCATACATTACATAAAATATATTTATCAGTAAAAGATTAATAATTTCACTGAATTACGATCATTCAAGTGTTATTCCTTCCACCTCCCTCACAGTATTTCATGATCTATCACATACCCAAATATACTCACTTAAATAGATGTGCAATAAAACTATGTTTCAAGCAAATAAAAGACATTGAATGATAAAACATAAACGCATCTATGGAAATAATGTAAAGTTTGATTCACATATCCAGATCGTTATTTACGCAAAAATGTATTTATAGTCATGTATAACGTTTAGAAAAATCTAGAAATTATGCAACCTACTGTAATAACAAAATATATAAATTGTCGTTTTCACACTAACATTTTCTTGCACATGCAAGGCCTCTCCTTGTTTGTTTGTTTTTTTATTATTATTATTATTATCTTACTATATTTACTATAAACAAGTGCCTATGCATCACTCAAGCAAACTTCGTAACCCAGGAAATGAGAGTAATTGTAAAGTTACAAACATTCACTTTTGTATACTTCAGATTATATCTTCGTATATCTTGCCCGTGTTTTATATGCTTCCTGGTTTTTCCTCATAATTCCATCAGGTGCATATTGGTCCAAGGAGGTATTCTGGTATATTTCCTTAAAAAGAAAAATAAGTAGGAGAATATACTTGATTCAACGAGACTAGAACCATAGGATTCTTTAAATTTTTGGTTGTAACCCCATCGATTGGCTCTATAGATTATTCAGCAATGTTGTTTTAACTACACAGAATTTTACATGCGTCGTTTGATTAATTATATTAATTACACGCTTTTGCTTGATTGAATCCCCTTGCTAATATTAACTGTGGTCCAGGTCGGGGGTCGAATGCTTTACTCTTTTACTGTAGCAAGGTGCACACGGACCCAATGAAAAATCACATGAGACACTGAAATGCGGGTGCCAAATACCGTAGATTTTGTCGGTTTTTTCTGATTGGTTTCGTCCATGGCAACAAATTTAGACCCTTGTTTTATCATAAGAATATCATATTAATATATTTGCACTATATGATAACCCAGGAGTACAACCATATACTCCCGAAAATATTTTGGCGAAAAAATTGAATACTTTGGTATGAGCCAGCGTCAGTCCCTCACATAGAACACCGAATTTAAAATTCAAGTACTGGAATCTCTTGAGACTAAGTTTGACCTCAGTTTAGTGTACGATATTTGCAGGATTTCATCCTCTTTTTTCACAGACCAGAGATGCATAACTGATATTATTTTGTTAGTTTCTTATTATAATTTTTGATAATCATCACCACATGTCTTATCTTATCGGTTTATTTCATTTAGCTATAAACATGTTATCTTATATCATTCGGGTGTTTTAGATCACAGTTTAAAATACACATATCACCATAAAAGTCTCTTTAACTTCCTTGTCTTTTGTTTCTTCTCTTTTTAAATCGTCTTCATTTATCCTATGTTTGTACAT
>NC_051397.1:43435554-43438054 GCF_015228065.2 Penaeus monodon | reverse complement strand
GGGTAGATTTGTTGTTGTTGTTGTTGTCGATGTTTAATTAATATGTTTGTTTGTTGAATTTTATGGGAGGGGAGAAATCCGTTGTTTGGGGGGAGGGGGGGTAGACTCAGAACGTAACAACTCATTTACCTGTTTTTTATGTATATTTATTTATTCTTTTTTTTTTATCTTTTTGTTTTTTAATATGTTTGATTATTTTCATTATTTCACTTGAGTCCATCCTTTTATTTATCGTATTTATTATCCTTGTCTTTACTGTTTTTTTCTTTTTTCTTTCTCTCTTTCTTTTCTTTTTACAGCTTTATATATTTTATCTTTTATTAGTTCATTATTCAACTTATTCATTCTTTTATGAAACGTATTATCCTTTATTACTTTTTTTCTTTTTCTTTCGTTCATCTTTTTTAAATTCTCATCGCGTTTTTTTTTTCTTCTTCTTCTTCTTCTCTTTCTTTTTCTTCTTCCTTTTTTCTCTCTTGTCTACGTTATCTTCAATTCTTCAATTCATCTTACATTTTCATTTCTATTTATTTTTTGTTTGTTCTCTTGTGTCTTTGTTACCTGTTTGTTCAAAGTATTATCATTAATTATATGCAAAACTAGTTTCATGAAAGCAACATAAATAAGAATGTAAACATGAATATCAGGCAATGTAATTTAATTTTTCAACATAATTATCTGCGCATGTTACTATTTGCAGAGAAAGGAGAGAGAAGGGGAGGGAGGGAGGGAGAGGGAGGGGGAGAGTTGGAAGGGGGGAGGAGGGAGGGAGGGAGAGGGAGGGGGAGAGTTGGAAGGGGGGAGGAGGGAGGGAGAAATGGAGGACAGAGGGGAAAGGGAGCGGGGAAAAGGAGTGGGTAGGAGGGAGGGAGAAATGGAGGACAGAGGGAGATATGAAAGGGGTAAGGGAGGAATCAAGGGAGAGAAGAAGGAAGGCAGTAGAAAGGGAGGAAGGGAGAAGAAGGAGAGTGAGGGAGGGAGAGTTGAAAGAAAGGGGAGTGAGGGAGGAAAAGGGGGAGAAAGAGAAAAAGGGAGAGAGAGGTAGAGGAAAAAGAAAAAAACACTTTAATTTCAGTTTTCTCTTTAAAATATCTATTTATCGCAATATAAACATTCATACAAATAGTTATTTTTTTGCGAATTTTTAATCATTTACTTTTAGAATAGTTTCATTATCGGAATACAGAACAAGTATCATGATTGCCTTTGTTTGCTCGAGAAAAAGATTGCAAAAATGTAAGACAAAAAATAGATAAGTATATAAATAAAAATAATCATATTATAACGCGTGTGCATTTGTGTGTAAATATTAATTTCTATTATCCTAAGAAAAGTAGGAAACTGTAAAAAAGAGTAAATAAATAAATAAATAAATAACAAATAAAGATATTAAGCGAAAACGTTATTAATATTCTAAGAAAGAATTGAATATAATTTAAGATTTTATTTTGAAACGAAAACGAAGAGGCCGGCAAGGAAAAGCAAAAGAAAACGGGAATCGTAGAGAAAAACTAGAGAGAACGGGAAAAATAAGAGAGACTCATTTAAATATCTACCGCAATAAAATCTGTATTTCTCGAATACATATATACATATTATAGATAATAGACAGATATGAATAATTAAAATTACTCGCACAAATGATTAAAAAATGACATACAAATGTAAGTTACTTTAAACCAAAAATTTAGCTTTTAGTTCATAAATCAACACGACGTTTCATATATAATCATGCAAAGAATGGGAATTACCTTTTATATGAAAGATCTATCCCTTGCTAAAACCTCAGTATTTACTGTTGAAATATTTGCTATCCTCTTTCTTTCTCAGATTAGTTCTTCGTAATTGGAAAAATCTTTGGGGTTTAGTTTAAGATTGCTATCAAGTTAAGCCTTCAAGTAGATTTATCCGTAATGAGGATAATGTGGGCTTGTATACCATGAAAGAGTTGATTTTTTTTTTTCTCTCTCTCTCTCTCTCTCTCTCTCTCTCTCTCTCTCTCTCTCTCTCTCTCTCTCTCTCTCTCTCTCTCTCTCTCTCTCTTTTTACCTTGAATATCTAATTTTTGATTAAGTTGAATATCTAATTAGCACCATCATCATCATATTAGTATTATCATCATTCATATTCTTATCTCTCTTTTTCTCTCTCTCTCTCTCTCTCGGCGGCTCAGACATGAACCTACCGTTAAGAGAAGAAGATATATATATATATATATATATATATATATATATATATATATATATATATATATATATATATATACATAAAGAGAGAGAGAGAGATACACACATATATATAAACGTAAAAGATGAAAGATTCCCTGGTGTTTTTTTACCGAATTACGGAAAAGATTTCCTTCGTTCGGCCGTCTTCTCTCACTCCTTTTAACGAATTTCCGCTTATCCCCTTAGCAGTCGCTGTGTCACCGTTCACAGATCAAGGCGCACATTTCACACACATTTTCCAAGAGATTTTACCTCCTTTTCGGGATTTTCTC
>NC_051397.1:43413054-43433054 GCF_015228065.2 Penaeus monodon | reverse complement strand
GTGTGTGTGTGCGTTTTTTTTTTTTTTTTTTTTTTTTTTGAGGGGGGAGGTATAACAAGATTTTTTTTTTTTTTTTTCAGCTTTCATTTCCTTTTAGTTTTTTCCTTTCTTTCTTTTTCTTTTTTCTTTTTGTCTCTATCCACAGTATTTATATATTTCCCACGCTGTCATTCTAAATGTCTAGTTATTTATTATCTCTCTATCTGCCTATCTCTCCCTTCTCTCTCTCTCTCTCTCTCTCTCTCTCTCTCTCTCTCTTCCTTCTCTCTCTCTCTCTCTCTCTCTCGTCTCTCTCTCTCTTTCTCTCTCCCACTCTACTCTCTCTCTCTTTCTCTCTCCCACTCTACTCTCTCTTCTCTCCTCTCTCCTCTCTCTCTCTCTCTCCTCTCTCTTCTCTCCTCTCTCTCTCTCTCTCTCTCTATCTCTCTCTCTCTCTCCTCATTTCTCTCTCTCTCTCTTCATTCTCTCTCTCTCTCTTTCATTTCCTCTTATCTTCTCTCTATCTCTCTCTCTCTCTCTCTCTCTCTCTCTCTCTCTCTCTCTCCCTATTTATCTATTCTATCTAGTCGATTCTCTCTCTTTCTTTTTGTTCTCTCTCCGTTCTCTACATCTCCCCTTCTCTCTCTCTCTCTCTCTGTTGTGCATGTTTCCCTAGTTTTGTTCATAATTTTCGTAATAATATGATAAAAGGATGTCAGTACTGATTTATTGAATATTAAAGGGAATGGATGGAGTTTTGGTACCGAATTATATAAAGATTCCCGTGTTTTATCTCCTTTTGGATGATATCATGGTAACATTATGAGATATCGTGATAGCGTATCACTATATTATATCATCATATCGTATTTTAGTTGTGTTTTATGCTGTCATATCTTATCGTGAAACTACTTTATCAGGATGATAGTAAGTTAAGAATGTAATAAATTATTACTATTATTATAATTGTTATTATTTTTTTTATCATTATTGTTATTATTATTACTCTTATTATTGTTATCATCATTATTATTATTATTATTATTTTATACAAAAGTTTCCTTAGATCTGCTAATTAAAATCAAACACCGAGTCACTACCAGCGACCTAGGGTGATTGAAGTTTGAGGCAATGGAACATCAACAAAACATGCAAAATATGCAGAACAACCACAAATCAAAACATCCAGTCAAATCAATTCACGCACACAAAGAACACTTCAGATTGATAACGCTCTTCTAAGAACATGCGCTGTGCTGTCCAAGACTATTTTTTGGACTTCTTCCAATTTTGGATTTCCCGGTATTTGTTCAAGAAACCCATCCGTACCTCTCTTTATAAGGCCAAGAGCTCCAATAACAACAGGCTAAGTTTTGGTTTCCAAACGCCACACCCTTTCCACCTTAAAATCAAACACCGGGTCACCACCAGCGACCTAGGGTGATTGAAGTTTGAGGCAAATGGAACACTAACAGAAATATGCTCACAACTTTTGCAGCAGGCTCCTTGAGTGTATAGCAAAAGCAGTACATTACCTCATTATACTCTTCCCTTGTCCATTTAACTCTTGTTTTCTTTTGATTGTTAGTACAAGATGGCCGAATCGCAGGGCCAGGGGCGGGAACTATCCCATCCTAGTAACCTGGCAGATTTTGATAAATGGAAGAGTTAGACTTAGTTCTGCCCTGGGGGATGCGCCCCTTGTTGATCCGTGTGACGGGCGACGCTTCATCACCCACTTCCTACTCTCACTTCAGAAGCAGGATACATTTCAGCCCCACTGCCAAGAAGCTGGACATCCCGCGCCAATCACCAACTGACATTTCCACGTTCTTGCGAGCACGGTGTTTGACGCACCACTCGACGCCCCGTGGACATCATGTAGCCTACTTTATTATTATTATTATTATTATTACTACTACTACTACTACTACTACTACTACTACTACTACTACTACTACTACTATTACTACTACTACTATTATTATTATTATTATCACTATCATTATCATTATCATTATTATTATTATTATTATTATTATTACTATTATTATTATTATTATTATTATTATTATTATTATTATTATTATTATTATTATTATTATTATTATTATTATTATTGTTGTTATTATTATTATTAATGTTATTATTATTATTATTATTATTATTATTATTATTATTACTATTGTCATTATTATTACTACTATCATTATCATTACCATCATTATTATCATTACTATAATTGTTGTCATTATTATAATTAGTAGTAGTAGTCGAATCATTATTATTATTATCATTATCATTATCATTCCCATTATTATCATCATCATCATTATTATTATCATTATTATCATTATCATAATTATTCGACTTCTCTTTAGTTATACTGAGCCTTTTCAGTACCATTAGTGGTTATTCAATTATGTGCCAAACATCTTAAAAAATTGCTAGAGTTTGGGTTGAATATTAAGTCCGGGTGAGGGCTATGTATATAGTTCTTAGTAGATCTTAAGTAGATTAATGATTATATAAAGGAGACAAAAGAAGTTAGGTGGGCTTGAAAGTATGTTTGTGTGTGTTGCGTTTTTTTTTTTTTTTTTTTTTTTTTTTTTTTTGTTTTTTTTTTTTTTTGAGGGGGGAGGTATAAAAATTTTTTTTTTTTTTTTTTTTTTTTAGCTTTCATTTCCTCTTAGTTTTTTTTTTCTTTCTTTCTTTCTTTCTTTCTTTCTTTCTTTTTCTTTTTTCTTTTTGTCTCTACCACAGTATTTGTATATTTCCCAGCGTCATTCTAATGTCTAGTATTTATTATCTCTCTATCTGCCTATCTCTCCCTCTCTCCTCTCTCTCATTCTCGTCTCTCTCTCCCGTCCCAGTCTCATCTCTCTCCTCTCTCTCTCTCTCGTCTTCTCTCTCTCCCTCTCTCTCTCTCTCTCCTCTACTCTCGTCTCTCCTCCTCTCTCTCTCGCTCTCCTCTCTGCGTCTCCTCTCTCTTCTCTCTCTCTCATCTATCTATCTTACTCTTCTATCTATCATATCTATCTTTTTCTTTATCTCTCTCTCTCTCTCTCTTCTCTCTTCTCTTTTCTACTCTCGCTCTTCTCTCTCTCCTCTCTCTCATCCTCATCCCTCTCTCTCTCTCTCTCTCTCTCTACTCTCTCTCCTCTCGCTCTCAGCTCCTAATCTCTCCTTCTCCCTCCTCTCTCTCTCCTCTCTTTCTCTTCTCTCTTTATTGCTCTCTCTCTCTATCTATCCTATCTATCTATCTATCTATCTATCCTTTTTATTTCTCTCTCTCTCTCTCTCTCTCTTTCTCTCTCTCTCTCTCCTCCTCTCCTCTCTCTCTCTCTCTCTCTCTCCCTCTTCTCTTTCTCTCCTCTCTCTCGCTCTCTCTCTCTCCCTCGCCTCCTCATCTCTCTCTCGCTCTTCTCTCTCCTCTGCTCTCTCCGCCTCTCTCTCTCTCTCTCTATCTATCTATCTATCTTTTTAATCCTTGTCATCTCTCCTCTCATCTCTCTTCTCTCTCTCCTCTCTCACATCTCTCGTTCTCTATCTTTCTTTCTCTCTCTCACTCTCTCTCTCCGCTCTCATCTCATCCCTCGTATCTCTCATCTCTCTCTCTCTCTCTCCTTCTCTCTCCCTCTCTCTCTCCTCCTTCGTCTCTCATCTCCTCTCCTCTCTCTCTTCCTCTCTCTCCTCAATCTCTTCTCTTCTCTCATCTCTCGCTCCTCTCTCTTCTCTCTCTCTCTCTCCTCTCTCTCTTCTCTTCTTCTCTCTTTCTCTCTCTCCCTCTCTCTCTCTCTCTCCTATTCGTTTTCAAACGAGTCTCGTGTTGGAAATCTATATGCAATAATAATTTTCAACAGAACATTCCACTGGCCCCGTCCTTCCGCCAATGGCTGTGGTCGACATCCAACTTATTTTAAGGTAGTGTATTGTATTTAACCTTTATTCTTTTGTTTATAATTACATATTCTCTCTATTCTACTATTTCGACATTTTCCTCTATAATCTAAATCCCTTAGACTAGTGGTACATTGCCGGTTTGTTTCTTGTCCTCGTAGACAGAGTGTGAAGACCGTATATTGATAAGGCCAATCTCTTTATCTCCTTCTCTCTTCTCCTCTCTCTCGTCTCTCGGTCTCTCTCTCTCTCTCTCTCTCTATATATATATATATATATATATATATGATATATATATATTATATATATATATATATATATTATATATATATATAAAATATATTTATATATATATTATATATATATGATATAATTATATATATATATATTATATATATATATTGTATATATAAAGGTATAATTTCTATCACATAATTTTTATTCTAATTCTCTGTCTATCTATCCAGCTATCTATCTTTCTGCCTATCTCTCATTCAATCTCTCTCTCTCTTTATCTTCTCTCTCTCTCTCTCTCTCTCTCTCTCTCTCTCTCTCTCTCTCTCTCTCTCGCTCGCTCGCTCGCTCACTCTCTCTCTCTCTCTCTTCCCTCTCTCTCTCTCTCTCCCTCGTCGTCTCTCATCTCTCTCTCTCCTTTCTTTCTTTCTCTCTTTCTTCTTTCTCTCTCTCTCTTGTCTCCTCTCTCTCCTCTCTCTCGTCGTCTCTCTCCTCTCTCATCCCTCTCTCTCTCTCTCTCTCTCTCTCTCTCATCTCGTCTCTCTCCCCTCTCTCTCTCTCTCCTCGTCTCACATTCTCTCTCTCTCTCTCTCCTCCCTCTCTTCTCTCCTCTCTCTCCATCTCTTTCTCTCTCTCTTTCCTCTCTCCTCCATATCTTTCTCTCTCCGTCCTCTCTCATCTCTCCCGTGCTCCTCCGTCTCTCATCAGGTCTCTCTCCTTCTCTCTCGTTCATTCTCTCTATCTCGGTCTCAAGACTCTCTCTCTCTCCTCTCTCTCTCCTTTAATCTCTTTATATCTCTCCTCTCTCAATCTCTTCGTTCTCTCTCCCTCCTCTCTCCAAGTCTCTCGCTCTCTCTTATTATAGAATATAGTATTATATATATATTATATATATATATATAATATAGGTATATAAATATAAAAAAATAATATATATATATTATATTATATAGATATATATATATAATATATAATATAATATATATATAGGTATATTTCTCTCACCAAAATCATTTTTATCTATTCTCTGTCTTCTATCCACTATCTATCTTTCTGCCTATCTTCTCATTCAATCTCTCTCTCTCTTTATCTCCTCTCTCCTCTCTCTCTCTCTCTCGCATCATCTCTCGTCTCTCTCTCTCTCTCTCCTTCTCTCTCTCGCTCAGTTATCATCGTCTCGTCTCTCCATCCTTCTCTCCGGTCTCTACTCTCCTCCTCTCTTCTCTCTCTCTCGCTCGCTCGCTCTGCTCACTATCGCCTCTGCTCTCGCTCTCGCTCTCTTTCTCTCTCCTCTGCAAATCTCTCTCTCTTTCTCACGTATTTCTCAACTCTCTCCAATCATCTCATCTCTCGATCCTCCTCATCTGGAAGACTATCTCTTTCCTCCATCTCTCTCCTTCTCCTCATCTCTCGCTTCTCTCTCTCTCAGTCTCTCTCCTCTCGTCTTCCTCTCTCTCTTCTCCTCTCGGGTCTGCTTGTCTCTTATTCTCTTCTTCTCTTTCTCCTCTCATCTCTCCTATCTCTCTCGGGTCCTCTCTCCTCTCTCTCTCTCGTCTCTCCTCTCACCTCTCTCTCTCTCTCTCTCTCCTCCCCTCTCTCTCTCTCTATCTATCTATCTATCTATCTACCAATCTATCTATTTATCTAACTATCGTCCCGTCCCCCCTTTTCTCTCAATCAATCACTCACTATACCATCCCATCATCAAAATTTCTCTCTCAAACACCGTTTTCGTTGTTCCGATATTTGATATTTCCCAAAGTTGATCATTCCCGTGAAATGTCTTTTAAAATCAACAAAGGCAGTTTTGGCGCAATGGGATTATAATCCTTTTAAGCGCCATTCAGGTCTTTCATGCTGGGCCATTCGAGAACATTTGCGCATCACCACATTTGCTTTTCGAAATTCACTGGAAGGAGGTGTTTGTATTGAATGTTTTTTATCGTAAATAAGTATCTTGTTTATGATAGGTTGGCAGATTGATAGATAGATTAGGTTATGTGTGTGTATGTGTGTGAGAGAGAGAGAGAGAAGGAGAGGAGAGAGGAGAGAGAGAGAGAAGGAGAGAGAGAGAGAGAGAGAGAGAGAGAGAGAGAGAGAGAGAGGGGAGGGGGGGGGGGGGGGGGGGGGTGAGGGGGCAGCCGGGGGGGGGGGGGGGGGGGGGGGGGGGGGGGGGTGGGGGGGGGGATGGAGAAGGGGAGAAAAGAGAGAAGATAGGGGAAAAGGAGAAAGAGAGGGGAGGGTAATAAAATGAGAGGAGAGAGGAGGCGGAGAAGGAGAGAGAGAGTAGAGGAGAGAGAATAAGAGAGAGAGGGAGAGAGAAGAGGGAGTAGAGAGAGAGGAGAGAGGAGAGTGTGTTTGGTGTGTTTTTTGGGTGTGTGTGTGCGTGTGTTGTGTGGTGGTGCGTGTGGGTGTGTGTGTGTGTGTGTTGTGAGAGGAGAGAGGAGAGAGGAGAGAGAAGAGAAAAGAGAGAAAGTAGAGAAGAGAGAGAGAGAGAGAAAGAGAGAGAGAGAGAGAGAGAGGAGAGAGAGAGAGAGGAGAGAGTGAGAGAGGAGAGAGAGAGAGAGTGTCTCTGTCTGTTCATTTATTCATTCATATACTGTGCATATATATTTTTAAAGCGAGAGACAGATTAAATACAGTTCCATTAAGGCAATCTTACAAAAAAACAGTGGCCAGAGGCTATTGCAAACAAACCACTATATTCTGCAATAAACATGAAATCAGTCAGTCAGCTACATCATCAAATATTGACTTTGATATCAAGGATTGCTATCAGGGTCCTATTGAAGAAGAAAAAGAAAACATAAGAAAGAAAGAAAGAAAAAATATACCGATTTACCGCACCCATTAACACACCTACACAATAGCAGACACGACACAATTACACACCACAAACGCACAGACACACACAGATCATACAAGCACACACACACAACACACACCATACAACACACAGACCACATGAACAAACAACAAACACACACACATAACACAGCACACACACGACACACCACAACACGGATCACACGAACACACACGAAGAGCGACAAAACACACACAAACACACACACACACACCAACACCCAAACAAAAAAAAACACGACTCTTGACACGAAGAAAAGACACACTCACAAAAAACAGAAGCCCACAACACAAGGAACACAGAAGAACAAAAACACACACAACAGACACACGAGCCACATATATATAGAGATATATATATATATAGAATAATCTATAATATAGTATATATATATATATATATATTCCCATATATACTTATACATATATATAAATATATACATATATATACTTTTTTTTCTGAACACAATCGCCGATATTACCAATGATACCTTTCTCTTTTTTTTCTTTTCTTTTTTTGCTTTCTTTTTTTCCTCACAATTTCTTTCTTTCACGCTACATTTTTGAAGGCACCCGAGATGACCTGCGTGCATTATGTTCCTCAGATGAAAATCCACAAATTTCTTTTTCGACTCAAAACAGAACTGAAAGACGATTATTTGATAAACTGACGCTTCATATTTTGTGACTAGATTGATTGAAAACGTCATGAAGTATTTCTATCAGTAATTAATATCTGTTCCCCCTGTTTTTTTTCGAAAGCAATCACTGTATCATAAAATTGTTTTGGCATTCTAAAAAAAGGAAAGCGTTTTTGGTCTATATTGAAGTTGATCAGATTTGACTCTTTCTCTCTCTCTCTCTCTCCTCTTTTCCTCTCTTAAAAATTATTATATAATAAAAATATAATAAATATATATTTAAAAATTTATATCTTTTTGTGTGGGGGGGGGTGTGTGGGGGTGTGTTGGGGGGTGTGTGTGTGTTTTTGGGTGTGTGTGTGGGTGTGTGTGTGGTTTTTTGGGGGGGTTTTGTGGGTTGTGGGTGTGTATAACTATTTAATAAATATATTTTTTTTTTAATTTTTATTAAATTTATTTTTTTTTTAATTAAAATTTTGTATTTAAAAATTTTTTTTTGTCTCTCTTTTAAAAAGGGTAGGTTCATGTCTGACCCGCCGTGTCACAGTGATACTCAATTGCATTTTTCACGTTGTATGCTTTTGGGAGTGAGTATGGGAGGGGGCCCCCTTTTTTTCCACGGAAGTGCCGGGGGGGTTATTTTTTAACATTTTCTCTTTTTTTATGGCTTGGGACCAGCGTTGGGGGTTTTTTCAACCCAAAAGGGGAGGCAGGGGAAGTTTTCCGAAAAAAAGCGGGGTCGGGGATCAACCCCCCCGAATTCGATTTTTCCCCCTCGTGACATTGAGTCCCACGAAACCATTGGCGCCCCGCCCGCCTTGCCCATTTTAAAAATTTTTTTTGGGAATTTTGAGGGGTTTTCCATTGCCTTTCCCCGGTGTTTTTTTTTTTTTTTTTTTTTTTTTTTTTTTTTTATTTTTTTTTTTTTTTTTTTTTTTTTTTTTTTTTTTTTTTTTTTTTTTTTTTTTTTTTTTCCCTTTTTTATTTAACCCCCCTTTGATTTGGGGCCCCCCCCCCCGGGGGGAACAGGGAGGGGGCCCCAAGGGAAAAACCGGGGGTCGGTGCTGAACCCCCCCCGAACTCAGTTCCGTCTGACGTCTTGAGGTCCCACGCTCTAACCATTCGACCACCGCGGCCCCATAATTAAAAATATATATATATATATAATATTTATATAATATATATATATAATATATATTAAATTTTAAATGATTTAATATAATATTATATATTTTATATATTAAAATAATATTATATAATACTGTGTGTTTTGATGTGTGGTGTTGTGTGTGTGTGTGGTGTGTGTGTGTGTGTGTGTGTGGTTTTTGTGTGTGTGTGTTGTGTGTGTGTTGTGTGTGTGGGGTGTGTGTGATTTGCGATAGCAAGGGCAGATGAAACACATAGGCCAAACAGGCTTTTAACTTCTTAGATTGGCTGTTATGCCTAGTTATATGGTTCCTCTTTTGATTGAAAGCCTCGTCAAGGCCTAATCTAGTTAAAGAAAACATAACTTACAAAGTTAAGCTGTAAAAGCTGAAGCTTCAAAAGAGATACCATAACTGTAAAGCCGCGGTCATACTATTCCTTCATACCAGCTGGTCCCCTACTAAACCGGTACCCCATACCACGTTTTCGTCCTGTGGTACCGAAAGGCTGTTCACACTACCCCGCGATGGAAGCAGCACTGACGGAATATACGTCGGTTGTTTTTTCCTTGAACCAATGTTTTACTTGAGAAAAAACGGAAAGAAAAAGGAAACAGCCAGAACGATTGTGGGTCAGATTGATTTGACAGGAAAGACCGAAATGTGTGTAATAATGTGGATATTACTGTTGCAGATGTCTGCTAAGGTCCATTTTCTTCATTATTTTCATGAGCGTATAAACCATACGCTGAGGTACGATCTGGACCAAATTGGAGATCCAGTGGTTTCTCTTGGCCTGTCACTGTGAGAGATGAACTGACCAGTATCATTTGCCTCGATGTGGTGATATCGAGGCAAATGAATGAGTGATCAGTGACTAGAAATAATATGACCATATATATATATATATATATATATATATATATATATTATATATATATATATCTATCTATATATTCTCTGATCTATAATGTTTGTGTGTGTGTGTGTGTGTTTTGTGTGGTGGTGTGTGTGTGTGTGTGTGTCGTGTTGTGTGTGTTTGTCTATGTGTGTGTGTTTTGTGTGTGTGTGTGTGTGTGCGTGCATTTATAAAGAATACACATACTCCACACCATATATACTTATATAATTATGTTCTATATATACTATATATATAATCCTTATACTATATATCTATATACTATATATCCCTACATATATATCTAGTCCTCTATATATTGAGAGGAGAGAGAGAGAGAGAGAGAGAGAGAGAGAGAGAGAGAGAGAGAGAGAGAGACAAACAGAGACAGAGACAGAGAACCATCGATAAAGCGACGGGCACCGGAACAACCCACAATAACACTGGTAAAGAAGACAACGATAATGATAATAGTAGTGGTAATAAAATAATGACAAGAAGAATTGTTAATATTGTTATCATTACTGTTACTATAAATACCATATTCATCATTACTATCATTATTATTTCATTATCATTATAATATTAGCAATAGCAAACATTTCTCTTTCAACCATTGCCACCGATCCCAATCCCGTCTCGTGCCTCCCTTCCACTTCCCTCTCTCCATTCCCCTCTTTTCTCTTTTACTCTGGATATGACAATACTGCGCCATCTATGGGCGACGTGTAGAAACACATGCCCTCCGTTCGGGAGTGTACCTATCAAGCTAGAGTGGCAAGGAGAGGGTCGGCCTGTTATTCTGTAATAGGAAATCGAAGTGGGGTTTTGATAGGAATTGGCTTGTGGACCCTCTTGAGGCATATAAGCCGCAGGACGTATATGGTCAATTGAACGTGGACCAAAGGTAATTGAGGCAAGGAAGAATGTTATGACAGATATATAGAACGATAAAATAGTTTTCTTGAAAGACGTTCTTAGTTTCCAAGAGCGCCCTGGCAGTTATGACAACAGAGAACAACCTTTATGAGTGTTATGCCAGCAAAAGCTGTTTGGAGAGAGAGACCGTCAATCGCAAGTAGATTTGGCAGTCAAACCAGCAAACATATATTTTATTTGATATACAGTCGTTTGGGTAATATTCCTGGTGAAGCTTTATGTATTCACGAATGAGTACAATCAAAATAGGGTTACTATAAATAACCTATGGAAGAGAAAAAAGAAATACATATAATTCAAAACGTATCTTCAACCTCTCTTTCTCTCTCTCTCTAACTCTCTTTCTCTCTCTCTAACTCTCTCTCTTTACACACACACACAGTAGATTGTTTTCTATTGGATGAACTCCCATAGCTTTTGACCATCCACCGGACTGAGCTACAAGGCAGCAGTCGGGCATCAGCAATTCGTGCGTATGTGTACATGTGCGCGATGCGTGCGTGTATAAACGCACGTACACACATACATACACACACACACATTGCTGATGTCCGAATGCTGCCTTGTAGCTCAGTCCGTGCATGTTCAAAGACTATGGGAGTTCACGCTATACAAAACAGCCCACTGCCTTGTGGTATCTATTAGATAAAAAGGCATCGGTAGTCAACCCTGAGGAAAAATCCGGAGCCGGAGTCCCGAAGGCAGTTCGTTGTTGTTTGCGACCTCGTTCTGGCAGCTCCTGCGACGCCGCTGGTGCCAAACCGATCTGTCGTGTGCGTCTTTGTCCATTGCTCGCGAGAGAAGGAGCTGCTGACACTGGGCAACAGCTTGCCTTCACTTTCATTCGCCAGTGCCTTGACTCTACCTAACTGGATGATGTATAGAGACAATAATGCCATGTTCGCCTCGACTGAAGAGGGCCGCCGATCACACGACACACACCACAATATACATACATACATATATATATATATATATTATAATATATTATCTATATATCTATTATTATATATATGTATGTATTTTTTTTCTTTTGTGTGTGTGTGTGTGTGGTGTGTGTTGTGTGTGTGTGTACGTGTATGTATATCTATCTATATAGTATATATATAAGATTATATAATATATAGATCCTATATACATAGAAAGATATATACATATCAATATATGCATAGATAGCATGTAATGTATTATATATACCTATCTATTATTTATCATATATATAAATGTATATATGTATATGTATATATAAATCACATATATCTATATATATACATATATATATATATATATAAATATTATATATATATAGTATATATATATATAATATATATATATATCTAATATAGCATAGTATGATTATAGTATGTATGTGTACCTGCATACACACCACCACACATACACACCCTACAACTCACACACACATGCACACCACACACACACATGTCACACACACACAACACACACACAACATATATATATATCTATATATATATATATATCTATACTCTATATATATATATATATATATAGATAATTATCTATATTTATTTTTTATTTATTATTTATTATTTATTTATTTATTTTATTTATACCCACACCACACATCTTCTCTCCTCTCTCTCTCACATCATCTCTCTCTCTCTCTCTCTCTCTCTCTCTCTCTCTCTCTCTTCTCTCTCTCGTCTCTCTCACACACTCACTCACGTCACTCTCTCTATCTCTATCTATTCTATCTGTCTATTTATCTATCTATCTATCTATCGATTTATCTATCTATCTATCTATCTATCCTCTCTCTCCATCCCTCCTTCTCTCTCTCTCTCCGTGCTCTCTCTTCTCTCATCTCTCTGCTCTCACTCTCCTCTCGTCTCAGGTCTCTCTCTCTCTCTCTCTCTTCTCTCTCTCTCTCTCTCAACACTCTCCTCTCTCTCTCTCTCTCTCATGTTCTCTCTCTCTCTCTCTCTCTCTCTCTCCTCTATCTATCTATCTATCTATCTATTTAATCTATATATCTTTCTATCTATCTATCTATTTATCCTAATCTATCTATCTATCTCTCTCTCCATCCCTCCTACTCTCTCTCCTCTCTCTCTCAAGATCTCTCTCTCTCTTCTCTTCCTCTCTCTCTCTCTCTCCCTCTCTCTCTCTCTCTCTCTCTCTCTTTTCCTCTCTATCTCTCTCTCGTCTCTCCATCTCTCTCTCTCTCTCACCTCTTCTCTCTCATCGCTCTCTCTCTCTCTCTCTCTCACTCACTGGTCACCTCACTCCTCTCTCTCTATTATCTATCTATCTATTACTATCCTATCTATCTAGCGATCTATCTATTTATATATCTATTCTATCTCTCTCTCTCGTCACATCCCTCTCTCTCTCGTCTCTCTCTCGTCTCTCATCCCTCTCTCTCTCTCTCCTCTCATCTCTGCTCTCTCTCATCTCCTCTCCTCTCTCTCTCTCTCTCTTTTTCTCTCTCCTCTCTCTTTCTCTCTCTCTCTCTCTCTCTCTCTCTCTCTCTCTCTCTCTCTCTCCTCTCTCTCTCTCTCTCTCTCTCTCCTTTCTCTCTCTCTCTCTCTCTCTCATATCAATATTTCTCTTTGGCGTTTATTGCCTCCATCACACAAAATTGCCACTTACTTTTCTAATCCTCTTAGTCTGTCTTCTTCCTGTGTTCTCCTCTTCCTCTTCCTGGTTTTCCTCCTCCTCTTCTTCATTTTCATTCCCCTCCTCCTCTTCCTTTTCCTCCTTCTTGCATCTCCTCCTGTTCTTCCTCCTCCTCCTTCTTCTCTTCTTGTTCCTCCTACACCATTTTTACCATTTCCTCCTCCTCCTATTCCTCCTGCTATTCTTCCTCCTCCTTCTTCCCTGCCTCCTCTTCTTCCTCCTTCTTCTCCTCCTTCTCCCACCACGTCATATTCTTCCTCCTCTTTACATCCTCATCCTCCCCCTCCTCCTCCTCTTTCTCCCCAGCCTCCTGCTCCTCCTCCCTCCTCCTCCTCCTCCTCCTTCTCCTTCTCCCTAGCCTCCTCCTCCACCTCCTCCTCTTCCTCTCTACCTATTCAAAAAGAAAAATAATATTCGTGACTTATCTCTCAATCCCACATTCTCCTGCCTCCCCCCTCCCCCTTCGCCACGTATCACTCTCATCCCCTCCCCCACTACCTCCCCCCCTTCCCCTACCCACTACCCCCAGGAAGGGATAAGTGAGAGGAGTGGAGTAGGGATGGGGGGATGGGGGAGGGGAAGAGAGGGAGGGGGAGGATGGGGGAAGAGGAGGAGAGTGAGGGATGGAGGGAAGAGGAGGAGAGGGAGGGAGGGAGGGAAGAGGGACGGGGGGAGAGGGAGCAGTGGAGGGACGGAGGGAGGTAAAAGTGCATGGATGGGGGGAGAGGGAGGGAGGGTGGAGGGAGCTCAGTGCCCGAGGAAGAGTGATCAAGTGAGCGATACCCTTGCGAGATACCCCAGCCTTGAGAGCTCGCGGGCACGCACGGTTCGCGATGTTCATTTGTTGAGAAGCAGCGTGAAGGAGAGGGGTGAGAATACCGGAAGCGATTCTCTCTCTCTCTCTTTCTCTCTCTCTCTCTCTCTCTCTCTCTCTTCTCTCTCTCTCTCCTCTCTCTCCTCTCTCCTCTCTCATCTCTTCCTCTCTCTCTTTCTCCCCTCTCTCTTTTCCTCTCTCCCTCTCTCTCTCTCTCTCTTCTCTCTCTCTCTCTCCCCTTGTGTTGTGTGTGTGTGTGTGTGTGTTGTGTGTTGTGTGTGTCTTCTCTGTTCTCTCTCTCTCTCTCTCTCCCCTCTCTCTCTCTCTCCCCCTCTCTCTTCTCTCTCTCTCTCCTCTCTCTTCTCTCTCTCTCTCTCTCTCTCTCTCTCTCTCTCTCTCTCTCTCTCTTTGCTAGATAATTTTCTTATTTTATCCGCTACTTGTCCTTTTTTATTTTTACCTTTTTACCTCATTTCACAGAGTTTGATGAAGTTTTTCTGAAGATCTAAAATTTATTTACCTCCCTCCTTCCCACCCTCCTTCCCACTTCCTCTTCCTCCTCCCTCCCCTCTCTCTCCTCTCTTACCATTACTGTGTCTCAGATTTATCATGTATTTTACTAGAGAAAGGAAGGTGATAGAGAAAGTGATAGAGAGAGAGAGAGAGAGAGAGAGAAGAGAGAGAGGAGAGAGAGAGGGAGAGATGAAGGAGAGAGAGGGGGGGAGAAAGGGAGGGAGGGAAGAATCGAAAGAGAGAAAGAGAGAGAGAGAGAGAGAGAGAGAGAGAGGAGAGAGAGAGAGAGAGAGAGAGAGAGAGAGAGAGAGAGAGAGAAAGAGGAGCAGCAGACAACGAGAGAGCGAGAAAAGTAAAAGAGAGAAGGTTTTTGAAACGTATGAGTTACTTATTATATTACAGGTTCTAAAAATCTGTTTTACCGCCATTTACAGGACCTTATGAATCACTTATTCTACAAAATGTCTCATAAAAATCTAACTTTGTTGACAATGTTACCGTATCTTTTCACGTTTTTCTTTTTTCCAAGGTATTACAGAATGAATGTAAGAAAAGTCTTTGATCATTCAATGTAATAAAGTTGTTTATAAAACATTAATATCATAGCGGATCTAACGTCATTTTCGTTCAAAGTCAAGGAAATTCTCTTGAATAATAACATTACTACACAATTTTCGCAGCAAAGTTCTGCCTTTTGGCTTAATCATAAGCTTAATCTTCGCCAGATTAGTATTTTATTTAAGGGCTTCTAAGACGATTAATACCTGGTGTAAAAACTTTCAAAATATTTCGTGTTTTTCTCAGTAAAAGAAGCTTTTATTAGAATATGAGTAGGTACCTACTGTGTTTTGTTGTTGTTGTTGCTGTTGTTATTATCATTATCATCATTACTATTATTCTCCTTATCCTTCTCCTTCTCCTTTTCCTTTTCGTTCTCCTTCCTCTTCTTCTTCTTCTTCTTCTTTTCCTTCTTCTTCTTCTTCTTCTTCTTCTTCTTCTTCTTCTTCTCCCCCTCCTCCTCTTTCTTCTTCTTTTCCTCTTTCTCCTCTTCCTTCTTCTTAGGAGGGATTGCTACTAAAAATAGAAAATGAAAATATTAAAATAAAACAAATAACCTGCCGGGTTCCCTAAAAAAAATAGACAATAAAGCAAATACAAACAAATACAAAAAAACTAAACAAAAAAAATCAACCCCTCGTCCAGAATAACAGAGAACACCCTCACCCCCAACCCCCCTCCCTGTCTCCTTCCCACTCCCAACAAGCATAAAGTTCTAAACAACAAGGAAAGAAAATAAAAAGCTAAAAAAAAGAAACACGCATAAAGTTCTAAACAACAAGAAAATAAAAAACACACACAAGCATAAAGTTCTAAACAACAAGACAATTAAAAACAAACAAACAAGCATCCAGTTCTAAATGAAAGGGAAAAAAACAAGCATAATGTTCTAAAAAAGAAAAAAAAAACAAGAATAATGTTGTAAACAAGAAAAAACACGCATAATGTTCTAAACAACAAGAAAAAACAAGCATAGAGTTGTAAACATCAAGAAAATTAAAAACAACCATTAAGTTCTAAACAACAGGAAATAAAACAAGCATGAAGTTCAAAACAACAAGAAAATAAAAAAGCAAGCATAAAGTTCTAAACAAGAAAAAACAAGCATAAAATTCTAAACAACAAGAAAAAAAACAAAAATTTCTAAACAAAAAAAAACAAAAAACAAGCATAAAATTCTAAACAACAAGAACATTTTAAAAAACAAGCATAAAATTCTAAACAACAACAACAAAAAACAAGCATAAAATATCATAGCATCTCATTTCATCAATTCTCTCCTACTCCCTTTTCTCCAACCGACGCTTTTTCCCTTTTCGTCCAGTTTCCCCGAAGAACACAAACTCTCCAAAAGGCAAGTGAAGTCGCGGAGAGTTCCTCAGGGAAGCGGAGAGTTCATGAAAGGGAGAGTCAAGTGGTTAGGAAGCCCAGAGCACTTGAGGAAGTCCATATTAATAATTGTAATGTCATGTCATTATAAAATGTGTTATTATTATTATTGTTGTTCTTCTTATTTTGGTTGTTGTGACTATCATTTTTATTATAATTATTATTATTATAATTATTATTATTATTATTATTATTATTATTATTATTATTATTATTATTATTATTATTATTATTATTATTATTATTATTATCATTATCATATTACTATCATTATTAGTATTATTGTTATAATATAATCATACTATTATTATTAACATTATCATCACCACATTTTTTTTTTTTTTTACTATTATTACTATTACAATTATTGATACTATCACCATTACTATCACGAACATTATTCAATATGATTGCTACTAATAGCATCATCATTATTAGTACTATAACTTTTATTATTATTATTATTATTATTATTATTATTATTATTATTATTATTATTATTATTATTATTATTATCATTGATATTATCATTTTATTATTATTATCATTATCGTTATAATTATCATTATCACTATCATTTTCATTTTCATTATCATTTTCATTTTCATTATCACCATCATCATTATCATTATCATTACAATTAAAATTATAACAATGATTATAATATAATCATAATCATAATCGCTATTATCATTATCATTATCTTTAATGTTATTGTCATTATCATGATTGATTATGATTATTATAATTATGATTATAATTTTTATTGTAATTATAACTGTAATTGTAATCATAATTATTATTAGTAGTAGTAGTTGTATTATCATTATTATTATTACATCATCATCATCATCATCATCATCATCATCATTATCATTATCATTATCATTATCATTATCATTATCATTATCATTATCATTATCATGATCATCGTCATCATCATCATCATTATCGTCATCATCATCATCATCATCATCATCATTATCATTATCATTATCATAATCATCATCATCATCATCATAATTATCATCATTGTAATTATTATCACCTTATCATTATCATTATGATTTTAGTCATCACATATGTATATTCTTACGTATTTGTGTGTGCGTTTTTATGCTGCGTACATTTGCCTTTTTCATGTAAGAGAAAATGTAAAACTTTCTTTTCATACGAAATTACACATCTATTTTGATATTCCTTTCAATGATCATAGATTTTTCACTGACTTTGTAATGGTTGGTATGCTTGCATAATGCAACTTTTCTTTCTTCCTTTCTTTCTTTATTATGACTATTTTTAGAACTCTTGCCTGTTTATTCCTGGTTTTTTTATATAAATGGCTAGCTCTATTTTTCTTTTCTTCTTCTTCTTCTTCTTTGGCAAATATATACTTAGTGCGCTGTTTGCCTTTTCTTTTTTTTTTTCTTTTCTTTTTGTATGTCTCATTATAAGGTACTTTTGTTTTATACTAAGAGCAGTTGGAATGGTAAATAAGGCTATTCGAAGTGCAATCATTCGCTGTACAAAGAGAATTTCCGATCCTAATTTTCATTTTTTTAAAGCAAGTACAAACATCTCGTTCCTTTGTACCATAAATGAACATCACAAAAAAAGAACGAAAAGAAATCGAAAAAATAATAATAATAAACAAGGAACCTAGAATATACCATGGAGTCTGAAACACAAACAAATGCAAACAATCCTTTTTCCTATTCACAAACACCCTATCAAGAATTTCCATAAATTTCTTCCTCCAGACTGTACTGTACCTTAACCCTACTCTCAGACACATGACTCAGATACTTTTGAGTTTGACCCCCGGAGGACTGAGCCCGAGAAAAGGTCATTTGCGAAGGTCATGTTGGAGTTTGACCTCCGGAGGACCTGAGCCCGAGAAAAGGTCATTTGCGAAGGTCATGTTGGAGTTTGACCCCCGGAGGACTGAGCCCGAGACGAGATCAGCTGCTAAGGTCAAGTTGGAGTTTGACCCCACAGTACCTATGCCCAAGAAGAGGCCAGTTACGAAGGCCATGGTGGAGTCTGACCTAAGGAGGACCTCAGCTAAGAAAATTTGTGAAAGTTCATGTTGGAGTTTGACCAGAGGACCTAAGCCCCAAAAAGAGGTCAATCGCGAAGGTTATGTTGGAGATGTTGCTTCAGACCATTCCTTGCTGTTGTTTTTTGTTACTGTTGGTTTTTTCTTCTTCCACTGTGTTGCGCTGTGAGCATCCGATGGCTGTCGTGTTATTCATTTCCTTGTTAATTTTTCTGCTGTATTTTTTTCTTTTCTTTTTTTTCTTCTTTCAGTTTTGTATGGCTTGATATACTGCGTTTGTTATTTTATACTGTTAATATCATTAACTACATATTTTTGCTGCATCCTTTAATAAACTATTTTCTTGCAATTATAGTGCCTTATCTACATTGTATTTTATCCGCTCTAAGGACAAAGAGAGTCGCCATTGTGCAGTGCAAGAAACTTTGGTAATGATGTGAACTATAGAGAGCAACAGCACTTCATGTGAGATAAGAAAAAAAATGATATCGAATTTTCTTGTTTTCGCTGTATCATGGAAAAGGATGTGTAATGAAGGTAAAAAAAAAATAAGGTAATCTTGAAGTTAACTCTTACGATATAAAGTCATGAATATTTTGTGGTCTCAGACATTGTTATTAATGCATCTTGTTTCATGCCCGTCTGCGTGTATATCTTCTGTGTGCGTGTATCAACACCAGTTATTTAAAGTGAACATTTTCTTGTGCGTATCAAAGTACCTAACTTGACCTTTACTTCCATGGCATGTATATACACCTACCTTTACGGTATTTATCTACACACGCAGTCCCGTCCATTTCAGTTCATCACCCCCCTCCCCCGGTGTTGTCAGTGTGAACCGCAATCCTCAGCCATTGTATCCGAAACACAGCGGGTATGAGAAGGGTGCATATGTTTCGCATACGAGATTCGAAACTATTGGTTCATACAATGGTAACGCAGAATAATAGAATATCAAACTGTGGGGAAGCTTGTACGTATCTGTATAAATACAGTACTGCATGCATATTAGTTTATGAATTATATAAATGATCGATTTAGACCCAGAAAGTGATTATTTCATATATATCCAACTGTGGGCAACTACTAATATCATGCTGTCTGTCTTCTTTGTTGAAATACTGTGCAGTTTTGTTTTTCTTTGATCATTTCTTTAACCTCAATTAGTATACTTCTTTTTCTCATCTCTCTCTATATATTATCTATCTATCTATCTATCTATCTGTCCGTCTATCTATCTATCTATCTGTCTGTCTGTCTATCTATTTATCTATCTATATTCGTCTCTCTATCTGTTTATTTATCTATCAATTTCTCTATCAATTTATATACCTATCTTTTGTTGCATAACTATATATATATATATATATATATATATATATATATATATATATATATATATTATATT
>NC_051397.1:43390554-43398054 GCF_015228065.2 Penaeus monodon | reverse complement strand
TCTCCTTCTCTTCCGTTTCTTCCTCTTTCTCCTCTTCCTTCTTTTCTTTCTCCATCTCTTCTTCTTCCCCTTTTTTCCTCCTCATTTTCTTCCTCCTTCTTCTCCTCTTCCTCTTTTTCATCCGTTCTTCCCCCTCTTCTTAGTCTTCTTCCTCCTCCTCCTCCTCCCCTACTTCTACTTCTCCTCCTCCTCTTCCACTCCTATTCTCTACCTCAGTCCTCCTCCTCCTCCTCCTCCTCCTCCTCCTCCTCTTCCTCCTCCTCCTCCTCCTCCTCCTCCTCCTCCTCCTCCTCTTAATCTTCCTCTCCTCCTACTCTTCCTCCTCCTCCACCTGCTCCTCCTCCTCCTTTCTTCTCCTCCTCCTCCTCTTCCTCCTCCTCCTCCCTTTCCTCCTTCTCCACCTGCTCCTCCTCCTACTTTCTTCTCCTCCTCTTCCTCCTCCTCCTCCTCCTCCTCCTTCTCCTCCTCCTCCTCCTCCTCCTCCTCCTCCTCCCCTCATCTTTAGCTCAATCATCCATCTTTCCTCTCTGTTATCTCTCGCATTGATCATAGCTTGGAGGATCTAACAACAAGATCTCTGACAGGATACACCAACTCCCCCCTCCCCCCTCTCCCCTCTCCCCCTCCCCCATCATCTCCTCTACCGCCTCTATCCTCTCTGTCCCTGTATCCTATCTCTCTTTCTTTCCTTTCCCTCTCCCCCTTTCCCCATCTCCTTCTCCCCCTTTCCCCATCTCCGTTTCCTCCCTCTCCCCATCTCCGTCTTCTCCCTTACCCCATCTCCTTCTCCCTCTTTCCCCATCTCCGTCTCCTCCCTTTCCCACTCTCCTTCTCCCCTTTCCCCATCTCTCTCTCCCCCTTTCACCGCCCCCCCTCCTTTCCCCCTCCCCTTTTTCCTTCCCTCCTTCCCTTCCCTTCTTCTCTCTCTTCATCTCCCCATCCGCCCTCCTTTCCCCCTCCTCTTTTTCCCCTCTCCCTTTTCTCTCTCCTTCCTCCTCTCTCTCTCTTCTCTCTCCGCCTCCTCCTCTCTCCTCTCTCTTCTCTCTGTCTATTATCTGTCAGTCTCTGACCCTCGTTCTATCACGGTGCTGCTCCGTGTGACCCCTATGGGTTCACCCTGACAAATCATCCTCTTTTTCTCTCTCTCTCTCTCTCTCTCTCTCTCTCTTTTCTCATCTCTCTCCTCTCTCTCTATCTCTCTCCCCTCGTTCTATCCTTCGCCCCCCTTGTTCACCACTTGGTCACACTATCCATCTTTCTCTCCTCTCTCTCTCTATTTTATCTCCTCTTATCTATCTACTCATTCTATCCTGTCGCTCCCTCCTTTTCCACTCTCTGTATCCACTATCTCGCCCTCTCTCTCTCTCTCTCTCTCTCCCTCTCTCTCTCTCTCTCTCTCTCTCTCTCTCTCTCTCTCTCTCTCTCTCTCTCTCTCTCTCTCTCTCTCTCTCTCTCTCTCTCTCTCTCTCTCTCTCTCTCTCTCTCTCTCTTTTCTCTCTCTCTCTCTCCTTCTTTCTCTGATGTATATTCTTTTATTATATACTTTACCATAAAGTTCCAAAAATTATAATAAGGAGATATACTTAAGATAAAGAGGGAGACAGGGAAGTGCGGAGAAAAAGCAAGGAAAAACAAAAGAGGAGATAAATAAACAGGAAAAATAAAAAGAGAAAGAAGAGAGAAGGAAGAGCCGTAAAGATGAATAAGCAAAAAATGTATGAATATATAATAACAGCAAAAAGAAAATATGAAATAAAAAATAAGAAATCTAAAAGAAGTCGAGTAAAACAAAAGAAGAGAGAACAAAGAATAAAGAACAATAAAAAAAAAACACAAAGAGAAGCGCGCGTGTTGTGTGAGAGAGAGAGAGAGAGAGAGAGAGAGAGAGAGAGAGAGAGAGAGAGAGAGAGAGAGAGAGAGAGAGAGAGAGAGAGTGAGAGAGAGAGAGAGAGTATGTGCGTGTATGTAATTTATCTGCGCATATATTGCAAATATCACTCGCATAATCTTTCTTAACATAAATCATTAAGCGATGACCTCCTGTGTCCAGACCACTCCCAAAACAATAACAACGTAAAGCAGTTTCTCTTTACTTATAAAGCATTAGGTCCTGGTTTCCGAGAAGACAGAACAGGATGCATGTTTCAAGCAAAATGCAAGGAAAGCCTGAGCTGGACTGCCTCGCCAAAGGTCACAGCCGCAAAAGAATACATATTAGGGGAAAGAAGACTCACCTTGAAACTGTATTTAAGTGTGGTGAGGCGTAAGAGGGAATTAGATTCAAAGACAGGAGAGAGGAGGAGAGATGGGAGAAAGAAGGGGGTGAGGACGAGAGATAGATAAATGCAGGAGAGAGGAGGAGAGATGGGAAAATGAAGGGGGTGAGGAAGAGAGATAGATAAATGCAGGAGAGAGGAGGAGAGATGGGAAAATGAAGGGGGTGAGGAAGAGAGATAGATAAATGCAGGAGAGAGGAGGAGAGATGGGAAAATGAAGGGGGTGAGGAAGAGAGATAGATAAATGCAGGAGGAGGGGAGAGACATGCCCAGACCCACCATTAAATGTGTCTTTGCGTCTTCCGTTATCTCCTCCTCCTCTTTCTCTACTTTTCTTCTTCTTCACCTCCTTTTTCTTTTTCAATTTCCTTTTCTTCTTCTTCTTCTTCTTCTTCTTTTCTTTTTTTATCTTCCTCCTCCTCCTCCTCCTTTTCTTCATCTTCTTCTTCTTCTTCTTCTCCTTCTTTTTCAACTTCTTCCTCCTCCTCCTTTCTTTTTCTTCTCCTCCTCGTCATCCTCATCCTCATCCTCCTATCCCCCCTCCTATTCCCTCTTCTACTCCTCTTCTTCTTTCTTCTTCTTCTTCTTTTCTTTTCTTTTCTTCTTCCTCTGCTTCTTCTTCTTCTTCTTCTTCTGCCTCTTCTTCTTCTTCTTTTTCTTCTTCTTCTTTTTCTTCCTCTGCTTCCTCCTCTTCCTTCTGTTCCTATTCCTCCTCCTGCTCTTCTCCTTCTTCTTCTTCTACTTCTTTTTCTTCTTCTTCCTCTTCTTCTGTTTCCTCCTCCTCCTCCTATTACCCTTCCTGCTCTCATTCTCTATCTATCTCTATCGATTTACCCCCCCCCCCTCTCTCTCTCTCGTTCTCTCTCTCTCTCTCTCTCTCTCTCTCTCTCTCTCTCTCTCTCTCTTCTCTCTCTCTCTTCTCTCTTTCTTCTCTCTCTCTCTCTCTCTCTCTCTCTCTCTCTCTCTCTCTCTCTCTCTCTCTCTCTCTCTCTCTCTCTCTCTCTCTCTCTCTCTCTCTTTACTCTCTCCCTCCGTCTCTATCGCTTTTTCTGTCTCTTTCTTTTCCCTCCCCTTCTTTTTCTTTGTCCCTTCTCTGTCTCCTCTCCTCTTCTATTTCCTCCCATCTCTTTTCGCTCTTCTTATTTCTCTCACCCTTTTCCTATTCCCCTTCTCTATTTTTCCTCTATCCTCCTCTCTCTCTCTCTCTCTCTCTCTGTCTCTCTCTCCTCTTCCTCCTCATCTAACTGATTTTCTCTCTCTTCTTTCTATTTCTCTCCCATGCACATTTTTTTATTTTTTCTTCTCTCCATTCTCATTTGCTTTGTATTCTTATTTATGATTTTTTTATCTTTTGTTCGTCTTTTTATCTTATTTCTCTCTCTCTCAATCTTTTTCATTACTCCTTCCATTTGTTCTTTGTTGTTTCATGGCTTTTATTGCCTTTTTATCTTGTCATTTACTTCTTTCGCAATCTAAACGTCTGTCTGTCTGTTTGTCTGTCTGTCTATTTTCGTTTATTATCCCCGTTTGCTTTCAGTTTCCTGTTTCTTCTTATTTTCTCTCTCTTTGTCTTCTTCTTTCTGATAGGAAAGTGAAGAATAAAAACAAAAACACAATAAATTGATTCGTTCATTGGAATCAATATGGTTTTTTTTCATTTTCTATTATTTAAATTTCAAACAAACAGACATTGCATAAAGATCATGATAATAAAATCTAAAGTTATTACGAACGCCAATACATTTAGTTTATAAGCTATACTTTTGGAACTTTAGAAAATTCTTTTGTTCTTGGTTTTTATATTAAAACAAATTGTTCTTTCCCGAAGGTCAAAGAGACAAGGAAAGGTCACACAAAAATCCATTTCACGATCAAAGCAATGCCTTTTTATCACCGAAATGCATTTCTTCTGGAAACTATTTTCTCGATCTTTTTCTTTCTCTCTCTTTTCCTTCCGTGCTTTCTTTCTTCATCTCTTTCTTTAACGGCAATCTGTCTATTGGTCTGCCTATAAATCTATTTATTTATTACTTAATTGGATAATTGGCGGCGGGGCGTCTCATAAAAAGTCATAGAAAACGAGTATATATGGGGAGAACTTAGGTTTTATGTCCTTTTCTCGTTTACCGTAAATATAAACAGATAATTATAATCTTGTTATTCACCTAGATAGGAAATTAGAGCGACATCTTAGATTATTGATTAGTGGTGCATAATTTCACCAGACAAGGCTGTAACATTTCGTCTTTTATCTCCAGTATTAATACACTCCGTTAACCTTGCAGAGTTCCCCCCTTAATATCGTCTAATTTCACCCTCACTATGATTTAATCCGCCAAATATCCATTACTGCAGTAATGCAGGCGGTTATAGTTATAATTACTAGGATCACTGCTAGCGTGCGAGCCTCCCACCCCACTCCTAGATTTCGTTGGGGGGATAATTAACCCTAACACAAGTCTGATGCGAATGCCGGGATCCCTACATTATTCACGAGCGACGCGCGATTCGGTTAACAAGGAGTTTCATCAACCTCATCGTAAATCCATTGTTGATGTCTCACTCTATTAATTCGCCGCTGGAGCTCAGGTTTCGCTAATGAATTCGTTGGAGCGAAATACGAGGATGTAAGGACCGTAATGGTTGTTCCACTTTAGCGAGATGTGACACGGGACTCCTTAATGTAACCCAGTAATACATTTATCTTTATTTATTAACTATTTCATCGCTTGCAGGCTTGGGGGGGGATGAATTTCACTTTGTATGCTGTATTACGCAGTGATACAGGTCGTCATTTTCCGCTATTATTGCTTGTCGTCTATAATTTGAGGTTAGTGGTTTATAAAAGCGGGAAGTTAGGGTTGTTTTCTATGATACGAAGGATGATGGTTTGGACCGATCAATTTGGTCAGAGTGATAGAACTGGAGAAGATTCACCTTTGCGAGCTCCCTTGGGTTCTCAATTTCTTTTTTTTCTCCGCCGTGTCTTTGTTTCTCTCTGTCTGTCTGATTGCCTCTCTCTCTCTCTCTCTCTCTCTCTCTCTCTCTCTCTCTCTCTCTCTCTCTCTCTCTCTCTCTCTCTCTCTCTCTTTCCCTCCCTCTATCTATTTATCTATCTATCTATCTATCTATCTATCTCTCTCTCTCTCTCTCTCTCTCTCTCTTCTCTCTCTCTCTCTCTCTCTCTCTCTCTCTCTCTCTCTCTCTTTCCCTCCCTCCATCTATCTATCTGTCTATCTATCTGTCTATCTATCTGTCTATCTATCTATCTATCTATCTCTACCTCTGTTTCTCCGTCTCTTTGTTTCTCCCTCTCTTACCTTTCTCTCTCTCTCTCTCTCTCTCTCTCTCTCTCTCTCTCTCTCTCTCTCTCTCTCTCTCTCTCTCTCTCTCTCTCTCTCTCTCTCTCTCTCTCTCTCTCTCTCTTCTCTCTCACTGAGAGTGGTCACATGCCCTCAAAGTCACGCCTTGTCGTACTGATCTAGCCACGCCCACTGCGCTCATGACCTCTGACCGTCACCTTGACCTATGGAATCTCTCCCTCGAGTCACGGTCCCGCTCGGACGCTGCTTCCTCCGGGGGCCACATACTACCCCCCCCCCCCCCCGCCGGGCCTACCCGCTGCCCGGGTCTACTTTAGCACAAGCTGGCCACTTGGTAGCTGCAACCTCCACGTTACACTATTGTCAACCTTTACCTTCAATAAAACCTGCAACCAGACCGTGCGTTTCCGTATGCCACCAACGCGGGGTCCAACCAAACCCCTGGCAGATTGATAACAGCGGTGACAATCTCTCTCTCTCTCTCTCTCTCTCTCTCTCTCTCTCTCTCTCTCTCTCTCTCTCTCTCTCTCTCTCTCTCTCTCTCTCTCTCTCTCTCTCTCTTTTCCTCTCCGTCTCTCTCTCTCTCTTCCTCTCCGTCTCTCTCTCTCTCTTTTCCTTCCCTCTCCTTCTTACCCCCTTCTTTCTCCCTTTCTCTTCTTCCCTGTGCGGCGATCTCGTCTGGCAATCTTGCTGACCAGCGTTCAAATCCCTCGCCGCCAGTGGATGGCAACCCCGGCCATTCCTTGCACACAGGGAGTCGTTTAGAAACATAATGAAGCAGACAGCTTGTCACACCAAGGATATCCATTGAAACAAATGAAATAAAACGGAATCATTAATTATTATTATTAGTCCCTCCTTCCCTCCCTTTCTCTCTCTCTCTCTCTCTCTCTCTCTCTCTCTCTCTCTCTCTCTCTCTCTCTCTCTCTCTCTCTCTCTCCCTCTCTCTCTCTCTCTCTCTCTTGTCTATCTATCTATCTATCTATCTCTTTTTCCCTTCTTTAATCCTTCCCTCTCTCTTTCCTTCTTAATTTTCCTCTCTCCCTCCCTCCTTTCCTTTCACCCTTCCTCCCTCCTTCCCTCCCCCCCCTTTTCCTTCTTAACCGCTTCCCTCCCTTCCCCTCTATTCTTTCCTTCCCTCCATCCCTCCTCCTCCTCCATTCCTCCAACCTTTTCTTCCTCTCCTCCTCCCATTCTTTTCTTCCCTCCCTCCTTTCATTCCTCTCCTCCTCCCTTCTTTCCCTCCTTCTTTTCCTGTATATATATCCTCCCCCTCCTCTCCTCCCTCCTTTCCTTCCCTCCCTGCCTCTATCCTTCACTCTCCCCCTTCTTCCTTCCTTTCCTGCCTTCCCTGCCTCTATCCTTCACTCTCCCCCTTCTTCCCTCCTTTCCTGCCTTCCCTGCCTCTATCCTTCCCTCCTCCCTTCTCTCCCTCCTTCCCTCCTTCCCTCTATCCTTCCCTCCTTCCTTCCTTCTCTCTTTTCCTCCCCTCTATCCTTCCCTCCTCCTTCCCTTCCCTCCCACATACTTCGAGTCCGGAGTCAGTCGACCGGTCTATTCCCCATAGCACATCGCACTTTCCGTTCGCTCTGCATGATTAGTTGATGAGCAATCGGGAAAGATCAATGCTTATTGGACTAAGCGATGGCCGTAGCGAATAAGGGGGGGGGAGGGAAGGAGGAGAGGGGGGAGGATGGGTTGGAGGAGGGGAGGGGGGTGGGGGATGGAGAGGAAGGGAGGGAGGAGAGGGGGAGGATGGGTAGGAGGAGGAGAGGGGGGTGGGGGATGGAGAGGAATGGAGAGAGGAGAGGGGGAAGATGGGGAGGAGGAGGGGAGGGGGGTGGGGGAAGGAGAGGGGTGGGAAAGGAAGGGAGAGAGGAGAGGAGAAGGGGGAGGAAGAA
>NC_051397.1:43370554-43375554 GCF_015228065.2 Penaeus monodon | reverse complement strand
TCTTGTATAGGGTCCATCGTTCGTGCTCTTACGACGGGTGGCTTACCAGTGAAACGGAACTCACACAACGCCTCCGAAATCCCTGCTCTCCGTCTACACATCACCTTGCCAATCACACTCCTGCTGAGATGTACCCAAAGCCGGATATCCGACGCAGTCCGCTCTTGCTCTCTCTTTCTCTCTCTCTCTCATCTCTCATCTTCGCTCTCTCCTCTCTACTCATATTCGATCTCTATCCAACGCCTCTCATCCTGCTCTCTCGTCTCACATCACTTCTCCTCTCTCTCTATATTAATACGGATATCGAGCATGTCTATTTTTTTATATTTTATTATATCTATCTTACTCTTCTCTCTCTCTATATATATATATATATATATATATATATATATATATATATATATATATATATACAGATAAAAATACATATGCCCTCCACAGATGGTCTCCACATTCCACTCCACGCATCTCGATCTTGTGCCTTCCGCATCCACAAACTGCCCCCTTCTCGATCTCATCTCTCCCCCTCCGCCTGGGTCTGCCTCTGGATTTCTTTCCTTGTCTGGGTGTCCAATCAGTTGCTTGTTTTGCCCACTTGATGGTCTTCATTCTGGCTAGATGTCCTGCCCACTTACTTCTCATGCTTCCAACTCTTTGTGTGATGTTTTTGATGTTGTTGGTTTTCTCTCTTATCCTTTCGTTGATGGTCTTGTTCTTCAATGTGGTAATCAGCAATGGTCTTTCCATGCTGCGTTGGGCCACTGCCAATTTGTTCTTGTGTGTGTGTGTGTGTGTGTGTGTGTGTGTTTGTGTGTGTGTGTGTGTGTGTGTGTGTGTGTGTGTGTGTGTGTGTGTGTGTGTGTGGTGTGTGTGTGTGTGTGTGTGTGTGTGTGTGGTGTGTGTGTGTGGTTGTGTGTTGTGTGTGTGTGTGGTGTGTGTGTGTGTGTGTGTGTGTGTGTGTGTGTGTGTGGCATATTAATTTTTTATTAGCTCTGCCAAATACATATCACCCAATTCTTTTAGATAGATTTTTTGCACGTTCGCCTTTTTATATGTACATATAATTGTTATTCTTTTTAACTACTGACAAATTATTCATACAAATAGCACATTTTCGTTACTGGGGGCGTGTGCTGCGAACAGAAAAACTAGAAAAATCTGTTCATTTTCTCTATGCAAATCGAATTATTGTTATTTCAAAAAGATGCTATTGACACAGTAATTTCCCCTGCGTAGTATGCATCTCTCTCTCTCTCTCTCTCTCTCTCTTCTCTCTCTCTCTCTCTCTCTCTCTCTCTCTCTCTCCTCCTCTCTCTCTTTCCTTCTCTCTCTCTCTCTCTCCTCTCTCTCTCTTCCTCTCTCTCTCCTCTCTCTTATCTCTCTCTCTCTCTCTCTCTCTCTCTCTCTCTCTCTCTCTCTCTTTCCTCTTTCCATCTCTCTCTTTCTTGCTCTTTCTCTATCTCTCTTCTCTCTCTCTCTCTCTCTCTCTCTTCTTCTCCCTCTTTTCTTCACTTCCTTCTTCATTTTCTTCTCTTTTTCTGCCTCTCTTCTCCTGTATTTTCTTTTTCTTTTTCTTCTTCTTTTTCTCCTTTCTCTATTTTGTCTTTACCTCCTTTAACCATTTCCCGTCTTTCTTATGCTTTTCTTTTACTTTTTTTATCTTCTCTTTCTCCTTCTTTTTCTTATTTTTTATTATTCCCTCTTCTTTTCCTTTTTATTTCTCCTCTTCATCCTTAGTCTCCTTTCTTCTTTTTCTTCTTCGTCTCTTTCGTCCCCTTTTCTATTTCCCTTTTTATTCTTCCCCCTTTCCCACTTCCTCTTCTTTCACTTTTCCCTAATCTTCTTCTTTATTACCTTCTCTTTCTTCCTTTTTTTCTTATCTTCGCACCTTCATTTCCCTCATTTTTCTTGTTTTTCCTCTTCTTATTTTTCTTAATTTTTTCCTATTCTTCCTTTTCATTTTAATTTCCATTTTTCTCATCTCTCTCTCTCTTCCTTTCTCCTTCCTTTTTAGAATTAGAAAAAGGCAAAAACAAAATTAATTAAGTTATACGCAGAGGATAATAATTAAAATGTAAACAAAAATGTATTCTGATTTGAAATATACTTTTTTTAAAGCACGAAGAAAAAGTTCATTGACATTATAATTCATTTATGAAAATACATAACAATATATATATATATATATATATATATATATATATATATATATATATATATATATATGAATATACTTAACAAGACGTAATAAGTTATTAAAAGATTAACATTAATGCATTCAGGCATGGACAAGCTTAGAAGAGACAAAGGAATTATAAAAACAAGAAAAGAACTCGTGAAACATAAACAAAAACAAAAATGTAAGAGGAAAACAAAAAACTGATCAAAACAAAAAGTAAATATGATATTAGCAAAGATAAGAAAAAGAATATGTTAGTAGGATAAATACAATACCATAAAAAATACGACGAAGAATTAAAACAAATCAAATAAATCAATCAAGACATAAATGTAAACTATTTAAACATAAAACAAAGAGGCAAACAAGAACACATTAAAAGCACAAAAACAAGAAAACATAGGAATAAGTTTACATTAACATAGAAAATCGACGAAGTCTTAAAACGAAGAAAACGTATCAAGTCATAAACAGAAATTACACAAACAAAGGAGAAGAGAGGACAATAAAACAAGGACAAAGCAAGAAAACACAACCGTAAGTTTACTCAGAACCTCAACATCCGGGAAACAGTGTCAACTGACTTACAGAATACGAGCTTAAAGAAGATAGACACGAGTTGATCGACGGCGTTACATATTGCAGGCGTTGCACAACACTCTCCTATCTTGGCGTTGATTTCATTAATGCTGATTAATGATAACGATATCTCGTATCTTGCTTTGATTTCATTAATAGTGATTATTGATAATGATAATCAGATTTGATGGAATTAGGCACTGCATCGTTGCATCGCGTTGCACACGCGTATTCTAAAACACAATGTTTGGCTAATCTGTGTATGACGGTTTGATAGATGTGTGAGTTATATCTGTCTTGTGGGTCCGAGTTTATTTGTGGATTATTCCTAAGGAAAATTTAGTTTGAATTAGACTTTGTTTTGTCGTTTTCATTATCATTACAGTTTCTTATTCGCATTCTCTATTACCATTAGCATCATTGTTATTATGTTATTGATAATCTTATTGTTATTGTCATTATTACTTTTATTATCATTGTCTATAAATATTCTTATTATCATTATACATGTCCCACCAGTTATCATTACATTATAACAAGTACTTAACCACCATCATTATTATTTCATTGTAATCCTTCATTATTGTACCACACATACTTATAAATTGTTCAATTGTTATCATTATCAAAAAAATATTATTATTATCATAAAAGGTGATGGTTTGCCCCAGAATATATGTGACGAGAGATTGTCGACGTCACTGGAGAAAGGACAATGATCCTCTGAGATGAAAATGCTGCTTCTAGCTATTATGATTACGTAAGGCTATCGCTGGACATCTCGAAGAAAGGATACCTCATTCATCTGTCAAAGGATTTTAGATGTGATTCATCTTAGGACAAGTGAACATCACAGTGTAGAAAAACCATGGTTCAGCCCTTCCTTCGTGACTGAGGCTAGGAGATTAACCGCTGTTAACATAATGCCTGCATTGAGCTATGTATAGTAAAAGATTATTTGTTATCAGTCACATTATTTAGATATTGCTTCTAAATTACATACATATTATGACACCGTCAGATGCCAGCGGCGAGATGCTGGCACCACTGGATGTCTGTGATGTAATAAAGCGACAGCGAAGTGGCGAGATGAGGAAGATGATGCTATTCCCGATCACGGGCGCCAATGACAACATGACGTGGCCTCTAGATGCCTGTGACCAAAGAATGGCACTGGCTTATGGCTGTGGCGAGATGATGGCACCTTTGGATGTACGACGAGTATACTGTGTACATGGGCATGTGTGTGTGCGTGTGTGTGTGTGTGTGTGTGTGTGTCTGTGTGTGTGTGTTTATTTGTGTATTTGTGTGTGCCTGTATGCGTGCTTATAAACATATATCTATATCTATCTGTCTATCTATCTATCTATCTATCTATCTATCTATCTATCTACTATATATATATATTATATATTATATTATCTATTATCTATATATATATATCTATACATATATATACATATATAACCCTTTTAAATAAATCTTTTGATTATTCATATATTTTAATTTTTCACGTTATTTGAGTTTGTAATAAAAGCTACAAAAGGTTGAAAACTTCAATAATGAACACGAACTCAAAAAAAATTCTCTAAAACTGCGAAATTCTGAAAGAACCATTATTAAAAATGGACAACCGAACGAATAAAAATGTTTAGTAATTTATACTGACCACGTGTAAAGATATTATTTCAAATATCTTTACTTGTGAAAGATCGAAGCTTAATAATAAATGTTGATCTTTTACAGCAGACTATAAGTCAGTTATAGATATGTGTGTTATCTAATCTTTGTTGAGAAAAGTCTACGATTAAATATGTATTATATTTATTTTACCTCTTTTTGTATATCAGGGAAAGGTACATTTTTTTGCAGTATCATATGCGAAAGTTATATATATATATATATATATATATATATATATATATATATATATATATATATATATATATATATATATATATATATATATATATAAATTTGTGTCGTGTGGTGTGTGTGTGTGTGTGTGTGTGTGTGTGTGTGTGTGTGTGTGTGTGTGTGTGTGTGTGTGTGTGTGTTTTGTGTGGTGTGTGGTGCTGTGTCGTGATGTGTTGTGTGTGTGTGTGTGTGTTGTGTGGTGTGTGTGTGTGTGTGTGTGTGTGTGTGTGTGCCTGTGTGGGTGCGAATATGCGTTTGCCTGTGTATCTGTGTGAGTGTTTGATCAGTCATATTAAATCAATACGAGGGATCTTTCGCCAATACC
>NC_051397.1:43358054-43360554 GCF_015228065.2 Penaeus monodon | reverse complement strand
TAATAATAATACTAATAGGAACAATAAAAAATATGATGATGATGATGATGATGATGATGATGATGATGATGATGATGATGATGATGATGATAATAATAATGATAATAATAATAATGATCTTAGTAATAATAATGATAATAACAATGATAATAGTAATAATAATGATAGTAATAGTAATTATAATAATGGTAATAATTATAATAATACAAGTAATAATAATGATGAAATAACATTAATGATAATGATAATAATAATAATAATAATAATAATAATAATAATAATAATAATAATAATAATAATAATGATAATAACAATGATAAAAGTAATAATAACATTATGAGAGCAATCACAATAACAGTAATAATGATGGTAACTAGTAATATTCATAATCATGCTATTGATAATATTAATGATAGTACAATAATAAATATTACTTCTAATAATATAAGTAATAATGATGATGATTATAATCATAATGATAATAATAATGATAATATTGATAATAATAACAATGATAATGATGATGATAATAGTATACATACATGATAATAGTAACAATAATGGTAGTGAAAATAATAATAACAACAACAACAACAACAACAACAACAACAATTATAATAATGATAATAATATAATAATAATAATAATAATAATAATAATAATAATAACAATAATAATAATGCTAATAATAATAAAATGCAAATAACAATAATGATAAAAATAAAAAAATAAAATGATGATAACGATAATAGAAATAATGATGACAAAGATGATGATGATAATGATGATAATGATAATTATGGTAGTAATAATAATTTTAATAATAGTAATAATAATAATAATAATAATAATAATAATAATATAATAATAATAATAATAATAATAATAATGATAACAATAATAATAATAATAATAATGATAATGATAATAATGATAATAATAATGATAATAATGATAATAATAATAATAATAATAATAATAATAATAATAATAACAACAACAACAGCAATAATAATAATAATAATAATAATAATGTTAATGATAACAGTGATAATAATAATAGCAATATCAATAATGATAATAAGGAGATTATTATTGATGATATTACACACAAAGATATTAATAATAATGTTCATAATACTAATAACAATTATGATAATCAAAATCATAATGATACTGACAATAATAATGATAGTCATAATAATGATAATAATGATGGTAATAATGACAATAATAATGATGATAATAGTAAAGTAATAATGATGATAATCATCATTCATCATCATCATCATCATCATCATCACCATCATCATCATAAGAACAACAAAAACAACAAAAATAATAATAACAATAATAACAATAGAAATAAGATAGTTATCATGATGATGATAATGATAATAACAATGATAATAATGAAAGCAGAGATAAAGCTAATTATAGAATTAGTAATGATAATAATAATGAAAACGATAGTGATAATTATAATCATAATTATGATAATAACGAAAAAAGAAGGAAACATGTAACATCAATAACAATAAAGAAAATAATTATATTCTGATTACAAACAAATTACATTTCTATAATCAATACAACCAGTAATGCCTGTTTGCTTGTTTCAATGTTTGTCTAGGAAACACCTACGCTAGTTCTTAAAATGAATAACACAGGAGGGAATCAATAAAGCGCAGATGATGAACAGATTCTGATAATTGTGAATCATGAGTTCTATTCAGTGGATAATAACAACTGAACAAAAATAATTGATAAGGGTGGTGACAGTCATTTTGATATAATGGTGATGATGTAAATAATGATAACGAAGATAATAATGATATTAAAGGTAGTTATTGTTATTAATGTTGTTATCATTATTATGATTGTTGTTATCATTATAGTGATAATAATAACAATAATATCATCATTATTATTACTGTCGTTATTAGTTTTGTTATCATCATTATTATTAACATTATCATTATTATTATTGTTGTTGTTGTTGTTGTTGTTGTTGTTGTTTTTGTTGTTGTTGTTGTTATGATTATCATTATTTTTACTATCATTATCATTATTGTTATTATTATCACTATCATTATTATCATCATCACCATCATCAGCATCAGCATCATTATCATCATCATCATCGTAATCATCATAATCATCATCATCCTCATCATCATCATCATCATAATCATCATCATCATCATCTTCATCATCATCATCTTCATCATCATCATTATTACTCATCATCATCATTATAATTATTATTACCATTATCATTATCATAATTATCATCAATAATAACAATAATAATACTGATTATAATGATAATGATGATGAGGATAGTATTAATAATAATAAGAATGATAACAACAACGCTAACGGTAGCAACTACAAATAAGAGTGATAATAATAATGGTAAGAGTATAATATAATATAATAATTTTATAATATGATAATGATAAGAATAATGATGAGGAACAAAGATCATTAGATTTGT
>NC_051397.1:43328482-43345454 GCF_015228065.2 Penaeus monodon | reverse complement strand
TTTCATTTCATCAATTAAGTTATCCTTTTATTATCGTTATCCTCAATCATTATCATCATTATTATCATGTTTATCATCATTATTGAAATTATTATCATCATTATTATTGCACTTATTGCAGTATGGTATATTTTTTTGCAATCATATTAACAATAACAATAATAATAAAAGTAATAACAATTATAATGACAATAATAACGATATTATATTAATTATTTATATCATTATTTTTAATTATTATCGTTATTACTGTAATTATTACAGTTATAATATCTATATATATTTTTTACAATTATACTAAAAATAAAAGTAATAATAATGATAATAATAATAATAATAATAAAATATAATAATAATAATAATAATAATAGTAATAACAATATTATAATAACTACTGTTATTACTATTATCATTATTATTGTCATAATCATAATAATAATAATAATAATAATAATAACAATAATAATAATAATAATAATAATAACAAAAAATAATATAATAATCATGATAATAATCAAATTTGATCAAGATCTCATTATTCTTATTTCATCATCATCATTATCTTGATTAATACAATTCTGATAATTGTTATCATGATTACCATAAAAATAGCTAAAATCATCATTGAAATTGAAAAAAACGACATTTGGAGTATACTCTGAAAAGGCTATATTTCGCAAGATTTTGCCGCTTTTTCGACTTTTGGATTTTTTTTTTCCTTTTTTAAACGGACACGATTATTGTTATTATCATCATTATTATCGTTATCTTCATCATTATCATCATTATTATTATGATTATCATAATAATAGTGGTTATAATATTGATATTAATATTATAATAATTATTATAACGTAATAATTACAGTAATAACGATATTAATTAAAGTAATGATATAAATAATTATTATAAAATCGTTATTATTGTTATTATTATTGTTTTTACTATATTATTGTTGGTCTTATTAGTATAGTTGCAAAAATATATATTATAAATGCAATAATTGCAATAATAATGATGATAATTGTAATAATGATGATAATAATTGCAATAATGATGGTAATGATGATGATAATGATGAGGGTAACGATAATAATGAAGATAATCATGATAACAATGATGATAATAACAAGAAAAATCCAAAAGTCGAAAAAAAGAGCAAAATATAGCGAAATATAGCTTTCCAAAATGACATTTTTTCGATTTCAATAATGATTTTGGCAATTATTAGGGTAATAATGATAATGATTACCAGAATTGTATTAATTTTGACAATAATGGTGATAAAAGTGAGAATAAGATATTTTTTATAACATTATTATTAATATTATCATTATTATTGTTATTATTATTATTATTTTTATTTTTATCATTTACATTATCATATTATTATTACTCCTTTAATTATTAGTATTATTGCGAAAAAATAATATTATAACTGTAACAATAACAATAAATAATAATAATAATGCTATGCCAGTGGGTCTTTGTCTCTCGTGCGAAAACATGTGTTAACATGAAAAGGATGACGTGGACATGTGTTAACATGAAGGGACCTGGGCAAACATGACGCAACTGGCTGTGAGCGGAGGAGCGGAGGAACAAGCCAAGAGAGGTGGAGTTGGGTGCTGCTCCTGTGAAGACCTCGTGTGTGCCCTTGTGACCTGATAAACTTTGTGTTGCCCTGTTATAAGCTGTATCATGCAGTGTGACATGCTGGTGTCCCCCTGTATTATGCCTATAGAAAAGTGTAGGGTAAATAATTGTGGAAATAAAGGAAAGACTGTCATTTTGTGTTTATTTCGTGCCCTGCCTCGCCAGTGGCGTTTCCCCTCCTGATGTTCTGGGACGCTGTGGTGCTTGGTGCCTCTTGGAGCTGTTCAGTGTTCACGACCCTGTGATTAGCACGCCGTCTGCCTAGCCTGCCTGCGGTGGTGGCAGAGAGACGAGCGGTCGGTGTAACAATAAGTATAATAATAACAATAATAATAGTCGTTATAATATTGTTATTGATATTATTATTGTCATTATTATCATTATTATTATTTTTACAGGTAGTATATTGCAAAAATAATTATTATAACAGTAATAATTACAGTAATAAAGATATTAATTAAATAATGATATAAATAATTATTATAAAATCTTTATTATTGTTTTTCTTATTGTCATTATTATTATTGTCGTTCTTATTAGTATAGTTGCAAAAAAATATATATTATAACTGTAATAATTGCAATAATAGTGATAATAACTTCATAATGATGATAATAATTGCAATAATGATGATAATGATTGTAAGTGTAGCAGCCCAATTAAAGGAAAGTAAATTTGAATGAAAAATGTTTTAAAAGACTATATTGGAACGGGGTTTTTGTTTACTTCAACGGCAGCTGTGGTCGCCTAACAGCCCCAGGCCCTATTGTGGGGGTTTGGAGGTAGATTACATTCTTTTTTACTAGTTTACCCCATCCTATTATTGTAATTTTATGTTTAAAGTTTGTTAGCATTCAGTGATGTGCTTTAATTGAATTAAGTGTATGAATTATTGCAAGTTTAACAGTATATATGACCACGTGGCCACAGTTGTTATTTTCCCATGTTGTTTTGTTTGCGTTTTACGTATGAGTACAAACATGGAAGATGAGGATGAATATGTAGAAATTGTATTTCATCAGTTATGGAGAATAAAGGAAGAAGCAATAAGAATTGTTTTTCTCCAGAATCCATTGAAGTATTCATTAAAGTAAACAATTCCAAAAAAAAAGGGCGAGGCCGCAGCGACAGTAAAAACTCCACCCTAGTAAAAACTCCATCCCAGCAAAACTCCACCCTAGTAAAACTCCATCCAGTATAACTCCACGACAGTTAAATCTCCACTCAAGTAAAACACCATGAAAGCTTAACTCCAGCCTAGAAAAATCCAACACTTCGTCAGGGGAAAATCCATCAACAGTAAAATACAAGCCATGTCAAATTTCATCCAAGAAATATGAAAACAAAAGTGTCATCCAGAGAAGGCAGTACTACACATTTGCATAAAAAGCCTACAGGTTCTAGCAATTACAGTTGTTATTTGCTGCAGCGCCAGAAAGAGCAGTGATTCTCTCAGCAGTAAAAAGTGTGATCTTAACTAGTTCATCCACCGAGAACTTTCCCAAAACAACAGGGACCAGAAGTGAAAAGCCACAGCAAGAGGACAACAGGTATTCACCAGAAGGTTATTTACGTTCCCACTGTTGATCTGTAGTTTAAAAAAAGGTAACTGCAGACAGGTAATGTTTATGTTGGTTAAGGGGTGTCTATTGCAGTACTGGTATATTTATAATTGCTGTTTGTTTAGTCACCATGAGTCACACTGTTGAAGTTGAAAACCCTGAAGGTTAGAGTTGCATGAGAATGTTATTCAGAATAAACCCTGGGTAAGATCTAGAACTAAGACTCAAAAAGGTTTTGAATATGAATTTTGATGTCTGTAAGAAAAATTTTTTTTTTGAGTGCAAATTCAGCTTGGAAGAGATTTTAAACATTGAGATAAATAATAGATTAGATGATCTAGAATTTAATCAAGTTAAGGGAAGCTAGGATTTCACTAGTAACCAAATTTGAAGCTTGCAGAATGATATAATAGTTATGAGCTCTGGAGCCTTCTAATAAGTTTTCAGATCAATATATTAAATGTGAGGAAGACACACAAAGGCTTATATTTGATTATTAGAGAAAGGTCAAAACAGTTTTTACAATTTTTGGCAGGTAGTACTAGGAGTAGTGGACATTCTAGGCGTTCAAGTATTTCTTCATCAAAAGTAAGAAAGAATTAATTGAAAAGTTAGCAAAGTTAGACTTAGAAAGTTTGAAAGTCAAAATAAAATTCAAAATGTAAAACTAGAAGAATCAGGGTTGAGTAAGCAAGATTATACAAGAAGGTATGTGGAGTCCCATTTGAAAACATTGCCACACCATAAGTATTCTGTATTTGAGAGTAAAGTTAAATCAAAGGAAGAATATTATGCATTACACATTAGTAAGAAAGAAGATTTGAGAGAGAGAAATAAACCTTGAGGATGAATATGTGAGTAATCTGAATCCTAAAGCTAATTCCTTTTTTCTCAAAAGGATGAGGTGTTAGTTAATCAAAAAGATGAAATTTCTTGTTCAGGGAGAACAGAAAAAAGGATGCTATCCAACAATTAGCTGAAATTCTTTGTGCTGGGGCAAATTAGTGACTCGTTTCCCTAGGCCTGAACCAGAAGTCTTCAAAGGTGACATACTTCGGGTATTCAATGGGGTTAAGTCGTTTGAGACTTTAATTGAGTCAAAAACTAAAGTGGCAGCGGGAAAAAAATGTATTATTTAAGTAAATATACAGATGGAGAGCAAAAAAAGTTATAAGTGGACTTTTGTTATTAGATGCTACTGAAGCGTACCATAAGGCTAGAAAGCTTTTAAAATAAAGATTTGGTAATGCCTTTGTAATTGCTAATGAATATAGAAAGAAATTTAAACATGAGGGGCCAAGGATTCCTCTGAATGATGGACCAGCTTGATGAAATTTTCTGATTCTTGGGGGACAAGCAAGACAGGAATGAGAATATTCAATATTTGAATATATTAAATGATCCCAAAGAGAATCGGAGAATATTACAAAAATTGCCACATCCTATATTTGAAAGATGGAATAAAATTTGTTGATAAAGAGCTATATAAAGCCAGTGAACTTGATGATGAGAGTGATGATGGCTTATTATATTCAGCAGAATTTCCCTCATTCACAAAATTTTGTACTTTTGTCAGAAAAGAAGCTTCAAAGGCATGCAACCCAATAACTTCAACCCCCTGCATTTCAAGATAAAGGTGTTAGAGGTAATGTAACTGTAAATGTTCAAAAACCAAAAAGTCAAGGTCAGTAAAAAGCTTTGTACAGAAACCAAAGAAATTTAAAATAAAATGAGTGGACAACAGAAGATTTGCTTGCCCATTTTGCAGTCAGATACAAAACCTTAATAACTGTAACAATTTTTTAAATTTGGATTGAAAGACAAAAGGAATTTTGTTGATAAAAACAAATTATGTAAAGGTTGTCTAAAGAGAGGACACATATCAAGATATTGCCATCGAAGGAGCAATGCAAAACTTGAATATATTACACCCTACTTCTCCCATGATGATGCACTAATACAAAAGAACAGATGGGAATCTTAAAATAAAGATCAAGTTAAGGAACAGAAAAAGAGGCTGTTTCTAAACAATTAAAGTTAACAAGTGTATTGCTATGGATGTTAAACTCAATGATAATTCCTGTGTGGTTGCACCATAAAGTGACAAGCAGAAAAAAAGTCCTTGGGTGTATGCATTACTTGACAGTCTGATGTATGTTTTATTAAAAACAGTGCTCTAGGTAAGTTAGGCATTGGTGGAAACAAAGGTTTATCTAAGATTAGCTACTATGAATGGTGAACAAACGTTACATGCTCTAAAATTTGTGGTCTAATTGTAAAGGGGGGTATGAAAATAGAGATGTAACCATTGCCTCACTTATTCTAGAGAAAAAATTTCCTTGCAGGCGAGATCAAATACCAAGACCTAAAAACTGCCGGGAGAGTGGCCATATTTGGAAAGAATAGTTGAGAACTGATCCCTTTACAATGGATGATGTAGAAGTAGGACTCCTGATAGGTCCAGTTGTATTAAGCCAAAGGAAATCATTACTGGCAATGACAATGATCCCTATGCAAAACGAACTGATCTTGGTTGGGGCATTGTAGGTAAAGTCATAGGTATTGATCCAAAGGAGGTGATGTAGTCACAGTACACAGAAAATGTTTCAAGAAGTAATAATTAACCATGAGAAAAAAATGTTGTCTTCTCACAGTGCCTATAAAAGGTTAAAGAGGTTATTAATCCTGAGCAAGTAAAAAAAAAATTTGAACTTGATTTTAATGAAGATATGATGATTGCCCTATTTCTCAAAATGGTAAAATGTTTTAAAAGAATGAGAGAAGGAATCATCAGGTTGAAAGAGGTCATTAAAATGCCTCTGCCTTTAAAGAAAGTAGATTTCAAGTTCCCAAATAATAGAGCTGTAGTTTTGCACAGGTTAATGAATCTTAAGAGAAATTCAGGCAAAAAAGGTTACTATGAAGATTATGTCAAATTATGAATGATCTCATAGAGAAAGGTTATGCAGGGAAACCCAAACCCAAAGGAAGAATTAAGAAGGATGATGGCAAAGTTTTGGGATATTCCACATCATGGTGTTTACCATCCCAAAAGGCCAGGAAAAATAAGAGTAGTTTTTTACTGCAGTGCTCGCTGTTACAATGTATCACTGAATGATAACCTTTTGAAAGGTCCAGACTTAACAAATAATCTTACAGGAAGTACTGTGTAGATTTTACCAAGAACCCGTAGCATTTATTGTGACATCAAGCAAATGTACCATCAAGTTAAAGTTGAATGTCAGAAAGAGATTTACCAGGTTTTAGGTGTGTGGTGGAAAAATGGTAATTTAGAAGATGAAATAATGGAATTTAGAATGACAGTTCATCTTTTTGGAGCCACTTCATATCCTAGTGTTGCAAACTTTGCATTAAAGATGGTAGCAGATCGTATGAAAAAGACTTTGGTCATGAGACAGCCAAATTTGTCAAGAAATTTTTTATGTAGATGAGGGTTAAGGTCAGTGTCCAAAAGTAGCTGAAGCTATTAATTTTATTGACAAAAAAATAAGAGTTTATGTAAAATTAGCAGGTTTCACATTGGGACAAATTTTCCTCAAACAAAAAGGAAGTAATTTCTGCTATTAGTCCAGAAGTAATGTCTGACAACATTAAAAGTCTTGACTTGACAAAGGATACACTACCAATGGAATGAACACTTGGAATAGAATGGTGCATAGAATCTGATACTTTTCAAATTCAGAGTTAATTTCAGTAGCAAGCCTTTAAATAGAAAAAGGCATTTTGTCAACGATAAGTCAATATTTGATCCCTTGGGACTAGTATCTCCATGATTCTATTAGGAAAAAAAATATTCAGGATTTATGTAGGGGTAAAGTAAAGGGATGATCCCGGCCTGATTACATTAAGCCCTTGTGGGGAAAAATGGGAGAAATGGGAAATTTTGTGATTTGCAGAACCTTAAGTTGTCAAGATGTTATAAACCAGAAGGCTTTGGAGAAAGTTATATCAGTAGAGGTACACCATTTTCAGATGCCTGTTCAAGATGGCTATGGACAGTGTTCATATATTAGATTTGTAAAGTTAATGATGAAGTTCATTGTTCTTTAGTTATGTCCAAGTCTAGAGTTACCCACTGAAAGCTGTTACTATTCCAAGATTGGAACTGGCAGCAGCAGTAGTGTCAAACTAAAGTAAGTTTTTATGTTAAGAAAGGAATTGATTTTCAAAAATATAAAGGAAATATTTTGGACAGATAGTAAAGCAGTATTGGGATACATTTCCAAGTTTCAGTTTTTGTTGCGAATAGAGTTCAGTATATCAGAGATAGGACTGATCCTATTCTGTGGAAATTATGTACAGTCAGAGCAAATCCAGCAGACTATCTGCCCGTGGACTTTGTGTTAAAGAATTAATTAATAATTTGATGTGGTGGAATGGTCCAAAGTTTTTTTGGAAGAAACTTGATAATTGTGGAAGTTCTTGGAACAAAGATCCATTTTAGAGGATGATCAGAAGTCAAGAAAGTGTCGTTTGTAGTAACTTCAAAGAGAGAAGTACCATTTCTTGATAGATTAAACTATTTCTTAGATTGGTTTAGAGCTAAAAGAGCTAAGCATTGTGTTTAAGACTACAAAGTAAGTATAAGAAAACCAAAAAAAACATCTGAGGAGAAAATTGATAAGAAGATAAATGTAACATATAGTCCTGTGACGTTTCAGAGCTTGGGAAAAGGCAGAGAAAGTAATACTAAAGGAACTTCAGAGTAAACACTATGCAGATGAAAAAAAGGGTTCTTCAAACAAAGGAGAATGTCCTGAATAAAACAAGCAGTTTGTACAAATTAGATCCATTTAGGATATAGATGGAATATAAAGGTACGAGGAAGACTTAAACAAGCAAACTTGAATGAAGCAAGTAGACATCCTGTAATTTACCAGGTAAATGCCACATATCAGAATTGTGATTGTAGGGTCATCTATGGTAGCTAAGCACATTGAAACTGTATTGTTTCTAAGAAAAACAAGAGGTAAAAAAACTTGACAAAAAAAATGTCAGATCTGCCAAAGGACAGATTGAACCAAACTCCCCCATTTACTTTCTGTGCTGTAGGATTATTTTGGCCATTTTATGTGAAGGTAAGACGCAGTGAAGTCAGAGATATGGGCATTTTTCACATCCTTAGTTTAAGAGCTATTCACATAGAAGTTGTTGAATCTATGGATACTGATTTTTTTCTCAATGCTTATTTGTCGTTTTGTTTGGGAGAAGAGGGGCCAAGTACGTCAGTTGAGATCAGATAGAGATGCCAAGAATGAACTTGAGATTTGCTTAAAGGAAAAGGATCAAACAAAAATAAGCAATGAATGTTAAAGGACAATTGTGATTGGATTAATTTTAAAATGAATGTGCCTTAGCAAGTCATATGGGAGGTGTATGGGAGAGACAGATTCGCACTGTACGGAACATATTGTCGTGAACTTTGTCAGCATGGAATCAGACTCATTACAAACATTTATGGTTTAAGCAGAATCCATTGTCAATAGTCGTCCATTGACACTGGACAGTATTAATTCATAGAGAATTTGGATCCTCTAACTCCTAACCATCTTTTGACAATGAAATCAAAGGTTGTATTGCCACCACCAGGTAATTTTCAAAATAATGATTTTTATTCAAGGAAAAGATGTCGAAGAGTACAGTACTTAGCCAATGTGTTTTGGTCTAGATGGAAGAAAGAGTTTTTTACAATCTCTTCATCTAGAGATAAGAGGATTAACCCAGAAGAAATGTGAAAGTAGGAGATATTGTGATTGCAAAAAGGATCAAAATGAAACTAGAAACCATTTAAAATGGATTGTTTAAGTGAAGTTTCTTTTTGATGAAGATGGACATGTAAGGAAAACAAAGATTATGATGTCTGATTCATGTCTTGATAAAAATGGTTTAAAAGGATTAAAGAATTTACTGATTTTTGAGAGACCTATTCATAGTCTAATTATGTTATTAGAATATAAGGAATGAAATTTTATTTGAGTTAACTTAATGTACTTTATATCCAGGGAAGTCCCCGCCAAAGAGCTTTTTTTATTTGTGATACCTCAGAAGATTAATGTTTTATTTTTGTATTTACTTTCAAGAAAAAAGATTTTATGAAGAAAAAAAGTTTTTAAGGTAGTATAATGTTAATTGTAAATTGTAAACAATTTTAGGGGAGCCATGTAAATGTAACAGCCCAATTAGGAAAGTAAAGATGAAAGAAAATGTTTGAAAAGACTAAAATTTCAAAGTTGAATACATAGACGGGTATGGAAAAGCGGTGTTTACTTCAACGGCAGCTGTGGTCGCCTAACAGCACCAGGCCCTATTGTAGGGGTTTGGAGGTAAATTACATTCTTTTGGGACTAGGTTATCCATCCTATTATTGTAATTTTATGTTTTTTATAAGTTTGTTAGCATTCAGTGATGTGCTTTAATTTAATTAAGTGTATGAATTATTGCCCAAATTTTAACAGTATATATGACCAACGTGGCCACGTGTTTTTGTTGCAGTTTTACGCATGAGTAAGGACATGGAAGATAAGGAGAATATGTAGAAAAATTTTATTTCATCAGTTATGGAAAATAAAAAGGGTGAAGCAACAATTGTTTTTCCCAGAAACCCATTGAAGTGTTCATTCAGTAAACAAATTTTCCCAAACAAAAGGGCGAGGCCGCAGCGACAATGATAATGATGATGACGATGATGATAATGATGATGATTATAAAAAAACATCCGGAAGTTGGTGTTCCACCACATCTGTCCCTGGCTGAACAAAGGCTGCGCCTTCCTGTTGCTGCCTCCTGAGTACACCTTATCACAGGAAGCACCCAAACTTCGCACCTTCCACTCCTGAGCCCTGGTTCACCCAAGGACCTCCTTGGTGACCTAAATGTCCCCTCGAGCAAGCCGAGCGACTCACCCCCGTCACGGTCTGATAAACCTGACACTCCAGCCGGGGAAAGAAAAGCGCCGCCCAGGACGTAGCCGCTGAAAAAAAAGGGGGACTATAACGGGTATAGGACCCAATTACAATGGTGAACAGAGGGTAGTTATACTTGTTAACGGCTTGACTCTTTATTTCTGAGAGTTGACACCACGCAGTAAAAAAAACACACAAGACATGTTAGTTATAATCGGGCCGCGCGGAGGTCACGGTCAGCTCCCCGGAGAGAGGGGGGGAGCTGACCTTAGTGCGGTGGTAGCTTAGCACGAACTCTCGGTCAAACGAGGTCAGATATAAAATGTGCCCTCCGCCCTCGCTGAGCGGTGGTTTTTATTTGGGACATTTGGATCCACGTGGAAAACAGCCACGTGGTCCACTGGTAATAGAAATAGAATTATCCACATCCTGTAACAAAAATAGAATTACCCCACATCTTATATTGCTCGGCCACCTACTCGCGCCTCGCCCTCGAGGCGCCTTCAAGGTGACCTAATTTGGCTGGTCGTCTCGTTCTGGGTTGCGTCGTCCCTGGTGCCTTTTCGTGGCTTCTCGTCCCTGTCGCCCTAATCCTCCTGGCCCTTGTGTAACTGTCCGTCCTCGTTCACACGTCCTCGAAAGTCTGCAAAGGTCCTCCTTGACTTCGGTTTCTTTCTTGACCTCCTCGTAGTCCTGGCCCAGGCCTAACTCGGCGGCGCCCCCTGCCCACACGTCCTCACTGATCTCGTCCAGGTCCTTCTCGCGTCCACACGTCCTCGTAATCTTCATCCGGATCTACGGGCGTGGGGGCAGGGGCGGCATCTCGGGGCTGCTGATATCTGCGTACGAGCTCCGGGAGTTTGACCGGATCTGCAGGCGTCCGCCAGGCACAGCATTCTGGGGCGACTGATACCTGCGGAAAAAGGGTGCTGGTTCGCGGGATCTACGGGGAGTCTGGCAGGCAACACCTTTTTCTGACGAAAATCCTGGTCTGTGGGCCTATGGCGATCTTCGATGACGTCCTTCTTACAGCATCCTAAGGGTCCTCCTTCGGTGCCGTTTGGGTCCGACTGCAATATAAGTCGGGGAGCCAGATCATACACGTAAGGGCCAGAGTAAGAGAAAAAAAAAGGCAACAGAGAAGATGGGGTGGTAATTAACCACTAGCCGGTTATTCATACAATTTACGGTTTTTAATGTTGGTTTTTTAACTTTTTTCGTCTTTTTTTTTCATTTGTGTTTTTATTTTCACAAAGGTAAAGAAGAAAAATAGAAGAGGGAGATGTCAGTAGCGGTCCGCATAGACCTATTTGAACTACCAACCATCTCTGATAGATATGAGAATAGATAAGGGAACGACATCCGCGATCCGCGAAGAAACTATTGAACCATAGTCGTCACACAGATAAGAAATAGATGTAACTTGTACACAGACAGCGACAGAAAAAAAAATTGCGGGCTAAAAAGAGATAAATCTTTACGCCGGCACTAAGGGCAAAGAAAAGGGTCAGTGTCTTTTATCCTGGTGTGTGAGTGAGCGAATGTGTTGTTGGGGTTGCGTTTTGTGAGTGACAGCTATCGTTAATGAGAGGGAAGCGGGGAGTGACCTCACACAGAGAATGAATCACAAAAACGAATATTAGCGTTCACTATAACAAAACTGAAAGTAAATTTGCAATGTAGCTATTTAAGATTATTTCAACTACCACATTGAATTCAACATATAATGATATGCGACAGAAGTACGCATGAATGAATGGTGGACATGAAAAAAATATTCGCCAATTTTTATCAAGCAAATCTTCTCGGGGTCAGAAAAACTGAACTGCCGAGGTACATGTCTAGCTTTGCACGTCAGACTTCAATAAAACTCAATAACAGGGGATCCTATACCCAATGCCGTATATGATGAAGCGACTCGAGCCAGGAAAATAATATCCTGTCTCTTCTGCGTATCTGTAATGGCGCTCGCAAATTCCCGAAGGATATATAAATTTTCACGAATCACACAAACGCTTGGGGGGTACCCAAAAAATGCAAGCGATTGAGGAGGGTGAGAAAAGGTGTGGATTAATAAGCGAATAATGATTCTAGCTTAAACCCTAGTCCTACATTAATTAACGGACATAAAACCCCGGGTCACACTGACTCAAAAGGTGCCGAACGAATAACTTTGGTTTATTTCACCTACTTTCCGAACGGGCGGAGCGCAGATCTATTAGGCGTTTACGCAACCCCGGGGCAATATCGGGCAATCTGTGCCTATAAAATGGGGGAAGATCCTACGCTATATCCAAATAATACAATTTTGTTACCTGCTTCGCTCTAGCGCCGATAGAACGTGTCCCCCAAAAAGCAATGTAACAATGATATGTTTGCTTCCAAATTAGAGGGACCAAGTGGTTCATCTGAAACCCTACCCACGCCGCCACCCACCGGGAAAAGAGAAAGTGAGGTCAGGTCAGGTCGGGGCGAGGGGTTAGGAACAGATAAAAATGAAATGGTATTCGTGATAAGATAAAATCACGAACGCGTTAAATTCGTTGCAGATGAAACAATATAAATCTCTAAAAACGAGGAAAATAATTAATTACTTAACTAACGAACGATATTCATGTTTTTTTATCACATACTCGATCGCACGGAAATGCGATCTGAGGTGGAAGAATAGTGGAGAAAAGTGCCATTTGCTGTCATTTTGCACCTTTTAACCCAACAAAAAACAACGGCTTAACACATGTATGGCAGAAGGAAGGAAAAAAAAAAAAAATAAGAAAGGGGCCCAAACGTGTACTTACGTGTTTTTTTCTTAGCCATGTCTCTGAAGCGGTCGAGCGGATTTCTTCGGAGATTAGCGTTCATGCCTGCGAGCCGGAAGGACGCAGCGCACCCTGCCACCAGTTATAACGGGTATTAGGACCCAATTACAATGGTGAACAGAGGTAGTTATACTTGTTAACGGCTTGACTCTTTATTTCTGAGAGTTGACCCCTCGCAGTATAAAACACACCAAGTCATGTCTAGTTGTAATCGGGCCGCGCGGAGGTCACGGTCAGCTGCCCGGAGAAGAGGGCGGAGCTGATCCTTAGTGCGGTGGTAGCTTAGCACGAACTCTCGGTCAAAACGAGGTCAGATATAAAATGTGACCTCCGCCCTCGCTGAGGCGGGTGGTTCTTATTTGGGACATTGGATCCACGTGGAAAACAGCCACGTGGTCCACTGGTAATAGAAATAGAATTATCCACATCCTGTAACAGAAATAGAATTATCCACATCTTATATTGCTGGCAGCGTGACATCTATAAATAGTGAAATCTGCCTGAGCCGGGGGTGACATCCATTAATCAAGGAGTTTGGCTAGGCAGCGTGACATCTATAAATAGTGAAATCTGCTGAGCCGGGGTGGACATCCATTAATCAAGGAAGTTTGGCTAGGCAGCTGCTGACCTCCTGGGGTCATGACCTCACCTTCGGCGATAACGAGAAACGCCTGGGAGGGGGTAGCCGAGGGCAACAGCTGTGCCCCCACGCCCTAGGCTGGAAGTGACCCAGAAATACCCGAAGGAATCAGTCCGAGTCCGTTCCTTGAACCGCGAACACCTTCCCTCCAACCCGTAGGAGCTGACGCCGCCTCCGCCACGTCTCACCGCGACAAGATCCCTTTTAATCTACGTGTCTGTTCCCTCAATAAAGCTGAGAAACAGATACTGAGTTTTCTCTGGACCTGCCAGATAATATAGTGGTGTTCTAGTATCATTCAAATTAGAGACCATTATAGGGACATTCTCGATACCACAAAGCACCAGACGAACGCAATACTACGAGACGTCAGCAAGGCCTTTGATAAGGTATGGCTCGGTCTCAAATACAAACTAACACAACTACACCTGCCCACACACTTCACACGCCTTCTCTGCAGCTTCCTGGATGACAGGACTGCCACAATACGCCTGGGAGCTCACCTAGGCCCCCCATCCACCCCCAGAAGTGGAGGTACCCCCAGGGAAGGATTATCGCCAACCCTCTATATCCTGTATACAGCCAATCTGCCTGAACCGACCCATACAGCAACAAATTTTTCCTATGCGACGATATCACACAGATTATCACACACCCCTCTAAATCACAACACTTCATGAAACGAACAACAGAAAGAGCTATACAGAAACATAAACACATTTGAGCACCACTGGAAAAAAACAGACAAACATAAACAAATTCAAACTCATACCCATAGCACGTAGAAAATCACAACCAATCACGATCACAACACCAACATTCCATACACCCACACAGGAAACATTCTTGGACTCCAGATAAACAAGCACAGGCTTCACAACACACGTTAAACAAAGAATAACAAAAGCAAAAAAACACTAACCAAACTAAAACGTTTTTCATGCTGCACACCACAAACAAAACTCAGACTTTACAAAACAACTGTCAGACCCATCTTAGAATATACTGCTACCCCACTGGTTGCAATATCATACTCACAAAAAACTCCGAATGAAATCAGTACAGAACAAAACACTACTCTGGATACACGGCGCAACATTTCTAGACCGAATTTAAAGCAGAAACACTACACAGAACATACAGCTGGAACCACTAAACACACGCTTACACAGACGAGGCAAAAACACCTGGGCCAGACTACGCGAACAAGAAGACGAACAAAATAACAACATCTTTTAAAAACACACAAACCCTCACACAAACCCCGCCTGGTGGCCCCGAACACTACCAATCACAGAACACGAAACACCCACCCCGATATACACACACACACACCCGACCCCCGACTTGTGACCATGACCATGTTTTTTAAAGTTTTAATGCAAAAAAAAAAAAAACAATAAAAAACCAAAAACACCCTCAGAATCCCCAAAGGATTGGTTAATCCACGCCAAACAACTAACTTTAATGCAAGGAGGCGACCATCAGCTTGCCAGCTCACCTGCGTCACCTGTGCGCGGCGCGGATTAACCAATCACGGGGGAGAGAGGGCTGGCCACCTTGGCGTGTCCCAAAGGTATAAATTCGCTGGCGCTGTTACCACGGCTTGTCACTTTTCCCGCCTCGGCCCGCTAGTGGGTCGTGGGATCAGCGTCGACGAAAAAATAAACGGGAGATTCCAAGGACTGAACATCTACAAGCTTGCCCACGGACTCTGACTCGATTGGGCCTGTGATTATGGGGAGTGCACTCGTGCAATTGCATAAGGCAGAAAACGCGAATCAGAAGGGGCGAGCAGGTGGAGATGTTTTACGGAAAAAGGGAGAAAAAAATAAATAAACTCGTAAAAAAAAATAAAAAAAATAAAAAAAAAAAAAAAAAAAAAAAAAATAAAATATATATATATATATATTATATATTATTATATATATATATATATATATATTATTAATATATATAATATATATATAGCCTTCAATCACTGTTATCCTATGTTTACTTGCTTTTGTTTTGTTTTTGTTCCCGTTTTGTCAATTACATTCTGATATTCACCTCCTATCTATTTAACCACCATTTTCGTTGACACTCCTTTGTTTTCTCTGCTGTTTTTGTTTTTGTTTTGTTCTTGTTCTTTTCTGTGTCTCTTATATTATATTATGTTATTATTGTTATCACCATTTTATCACAATTACTTGTCTAATCTATGTAACATGCTCCCTTTTCGTTCCCACCCATTTGCAATAGTCAGACCAAGTTGTCAAGAATTCACTCCCCTCGATTGAAATATAATATACCACTTTATTCTTTTATCAAGCATCACTCAATCACCCCATCCCTCATCACATCTCACCCATCCCCTCTGTCCCTATCTAGATTCATTTCCCTTGATCACCCATTACTCCTCGTTTTATGTAACATATTTTTCATTCTGCCGCTGGAGTCCCCCAGCCTCTTTTCTTTTCTTGTTCTTGTTCCTGTTCTTAGCAATTAAAAACAAAATACAAAATAAAATAAAATACAAAAAAAAATAAAAAAATTTTAAAAATAAAAAAAAAAAAAAATAATTAATTAATCCATCATTTAATTATAATTAAACTTTTCTGTCCGTCTTGTTCTTAGCATTAAAAAAAAAAAAAAAAAAAAAAAAAAAATATATATATATATATATTATATATAAAAACAAAATAAAAAAAAACTCAAAAAGTAATAAAACCAATAAAAATCATTTGTTAGAATTAAGCCTAGTTTTTTTTTATTATTGTTACCACAACTACCACATCTTTCCCCTTATTAATCTATTTTAAGACATAATACAAAATCAATAAAAAAACATAAAGCGTAAAAATAGAAAAAAGTATATAAACCAAAAAAAAATAAATATATAAAAACGATTATATAATATATTTATTTATTACAAAAAAAAGAGGCATTTACTTCGATAACACAATAACGTAACCATAGCCACTTCTTCTCACCAATAGCAAAAAATAAAACAACCACTCACCTCCCCCCCCCCTCGAAACTCCAGACATGAAAAGAGAAATATGAATGCAATGTATCTACCAGGGCAAGGGGTTCTCGCCCCCCTACTTTACCAATCTCTAACTTCCTTAAATTTCCCCACTTTACTTCTCTCCCTCCCCCCCTTCGAATTCTTCAACCTCTTTACGTCAGTATTTGTGCTTATTTATGCTCCAGTACAGAATGTCCGTGCCTTCTGACTCGGGGGCTTACCTTCCACGCCACGGACCTCGCCTGCTCCGCTGGGATCCTCTCTCACTCCCCACGCTCCTGTTTGTACATATTTTGCTATGTAGTGTATGTATAGTGCCGGTAATAGTAAACCTTTCTGTATGTTTCCTCTGGTGTTTT
>NC_051397.1:43318482-43323482 GCF_015228065.2 Penaeus monodon | reverse complement strand
CTTTTCCCAAAATATGAGCATAATGTTACATCGTTCTACGGAGGGATCCAGTGTTGGATTCAGTGATGCATATTATATCTGGTTTATTACTTTCAATAATTGCATCTAGTTCTAGTAACTTCGAAAAATAAAACCATCTCTATTTGTATAAATCTATTTTTATATAATCTTTCGGTATTCCTTTTGGCTGCAAGGCTAATGACTGCCTGTCTCTCAATTTTGGTTTCCAATAGTCAACTTGTTTTGCTTGGAGGCCTCTCACCTTCAAATGAAAACGTTTTTTTTTTCTATTCAGCCTTTGGTCGTTTTTGTATTTTACCTTTCCAATTTTTTTCAGTATTTCTCTGCATCTTTGGTTATTTTTCTCTTATCCGAATGTCTTAGGTTCTTCTGTGTTGGCCCAGACTTGGCTTCTTTATACATCTGTTACCATTTGCTTATTTATGAAGCTCACCTTTAAAGGGCGTTTCTTTCCCTTTCGAAAATCCCACCCTCCTGTGGGCTAGACATTCTGGTCCGAGAATTCGAGGATTATGACCTTCAGAATATTGACAATCAATTTCTTGTCTTCGTTGTATCGCGGATTCATCTTCTACAACTTTTTTCTCATGTCCCAATTAACTATGTTCTTGTTTACATCAGTCAAATTTGCAAGATCCTTGGCGTGTTGCCCAAGGTGTGACTTAAATTCACTTTTCTCTACCGTCTCCGTCTTTATTTCTTCCTTTGTAATCTTGATACTTTTTTTACATTCCATTTACAGTTTTCTTTACTTTAGATACATCGGCATATGTAGCTGTCATCTTCTTTGACAGTGTGTGCGGGTTTTTGTGATAAGAAATCAACATTTACGTGAGATCAAAGGAACACAAATTTAGCCAATAGCAATAAGTGATATTACACTGATCTTCATCTGTTGTTGAATGTTCGTATGAAATTTGCCAAATATTGATAAAGAAAAAAAGTTCTTCGTGAACTGAGTAAAACTAAAGCGTTGAATTGAATGAAAAATTTATATATTTATGTTAATGTTTGGAGGAATATTAAAGATACCTCGTCAGAATTAAATAAAAGCAACGTACAATGCATGTGTCTTTCATAGTGAAAAAAATATATATATATTTTTTTAGTAAACTAAAAAAAAAAATTAAAAACAAAAAAAAATGTTCTTATCATTTATTACTATTATTGTTATTATCCCGTATGTTACTTTTTTTTTATTATAAATTATCATGACCATTTATTCCTTATATTATTATCCTTATTATTAACATTATTATTATATATTATTATTATATATTATATTATTATTATTATTATTATTATTATTTTATTAATTATTATTATTATTACTATCATCATTATTATTATTATTATTATTATTATTATTATTATTTCATCATCATCATTATCATCATTATTATATTAGTATCATTATTATCATTATTATTATTATTATCATTATTATCATAATTATTATCATTATTATTATTCTTATTATTATTTATTGACCATCATCTTTATGACTTAGAATATTTTATACGTTAATATAAGTGTTATCAGTATATTATTAGTTGTTACCATTAATATTAGTAGACTGTCCTCATCATGTATAATTTTCAATATCATTTTTGTTATCATTATTAACATTACTATCTTTATTACTAGTATTTATTCTATTATTATTAATCATGATCATCACTACTATGTTTGATTACTTATTTAACATCTCACTATTATTCCATTATTATTAATATCATTATATTCGTTATCGTTTTCATTATCATCATTAATTTTTTTATTATTATCCTTATTGTTATTGTTATTATTATTGTCTTCATTATTATTATGTTGTAGTAGTAGTAGTTGTTGTTGTTAGTATCGTTTATTATTGTAAGTAGTAATAGTAGTAATATCATTATTACTATTATCGTCTTGTTATCCTTTATTATCATCATTATTATCATTATTAATATTATTATTGTTGTTGTTTTTGTTGTTGTTGTTATTGTTATTGTTATTGTTGTTGTTGTTGTTTTGTTATTATTATTATATTCTGTTATTATCATTATATTATTATTATCATTATGATATTATTACTTTATTTATTCATCATATCATCATTATTATTATTATTTAGTATTATTATTATTATTATTATTTGTTATTATTATTGATTTTTCCTCTTGTTATTATTATGATTCTAATTGCTATTGCTGTAGTATAGTTGTGTTGTTGGTATCATTATAAGTATCATTATTATTACTATAATTTTTATTCATATTATTATTATCTACTACTACAAATACAGCTCCTGATATTGTTATTGTTATTTCCACTATTGTTGTTTTCGTTTTTATTTTTATCATCATAATCTTTATTATTATTATTATTATTATTATTATTATTATTATTATTATTATTATTATTATTATTATTATTATTATTGCTATTATTACGTGTTATTATCATTATAATAATAATAATAATAATAATGATAATAGGAATAATAATAATGATAATTATCATTATTGTTATTACTATTATTATTATTTATTATTATTATTATTATTATGATTATCAGTATTATTATTATCAGTATTTTTTATTTATCATTGTTCATTGCCTTGTTATTATTGTTGCGCTTGGTGATCTTGTTATTATCATTATTATTATTATTATAATTATTATAACTATCATTATTATTATTATTATAATTATTAAAACTATCATTATTATTATTATTATTGTTGTTGTTGTTGTTGTTGTTGTTGTTGTTACTAATAGTGGTATTTTTTTTTTTTTTTTTGTTTGATAATGTTGATAATTAATATAATTATCAGTATTATTGATAGTATTATCATCATCGTCATTATCATTATTATTATCATTAATACTATTATTATGATTATTTTTGCTATTATTACCATTATTATTATTATTATTGTTGTTGTTGTTATCATTATTATTATTGTCATTTTAATAATAATAACAATTTTTATTATCATCATAATTATTATTATTATTTTACTATCATCATCATCACCGTCATAATCATCACCATTGCTATTGCTACGCCAGTGGGTCTTTGTCTCTGTGCGAAACATGTGTTAACATGAAAAGATGACCTGGGAATGGGTGTTACATGAAGAGACCGGGGCAAACACGACCAACTGCTGTGAGCGGAGGAGCGGAGGAACAAGCGAGGGAGACGGTTGGGTGCTGCTCCTGTGAAGACCTCGTGTGTGCCCTTATGACCTGATATAAACTTGGTTGCCTGTTATAAGCTGTTATCGTGCGAGGTGACAGAGCTGCGTTTCCCCGTATTGTGCCTATAGAAAAGGTACGGGTAAATAACTGTGTAAATAAAGGAAAGACTGTCATTTTGTGTTTATTTCGTGCATTGCCTCGCCACTAGGGCGTTTTCCCTCCTGGTGTTCTGGGACGCTGTGGTGCTCGGTGCTCTTGGAGCTGTTAAGTGTTCACGACCCTGTGGAAGAACCACGCCGTCTGCTAGCCTGCCTTGGTTGGTGCAGAGAGGACGAGGCGGTCGGCGGAAAACAATGTGTCAGGAGTGGGATTTGTGTATTTGATCAGTGAGGGACGCGCCGATTTATCATGTCGTCCAAAGGATGGGCGGTAGCCATGAGGAGAGGAGGCTGACTGAGCAGGCACGAGTGTAGGTGAAGCGATCCAGATGGACCTGATCACTGCCCATGCTGGAGGTATGAGAGAGGAAATGGCACAAAGGGCAGAAGAGCGGGCACAGAGGGCACACGAGCAGGCGCACCATCTCGTCGAGATGCAAGGCAAGGAAGGCAGAGGAACAGTTCTGCCGACTTGTTGAGGTGCTACAGAGCAATCTTGCATCTGTGAAGATGGAAACTCAGCAGTACACCGACAAGGCCTGCAATAGTGTGAAGAGTGAACTGATGGAGGAGGGCAGACTCTGAAGGGCGAGGTTCAGGGCCTGAGGGAGGAAGTGAAGGAGGAAAGGCGGCGTCACGAGGTAGTAACGTTGCAAGCAGAGAAGGCAGACGAGGTTCTGGCAACAGATGCCAGAGTGTCAGATTTACTGGGGTCTGCCTGGGGTCCGTGGCAGGAAACCCCCGGGCCTCGCGCGTCGTGTCGAGCAGTGGTCGCTGCAGAAGGCTGGGACCCATCGGAACCGCTCCTTGGGTATAGGTGGCGGCAAAACTCGGACCCGGTCAACCCGCCTCGTTGCCTCCCTCACCCCCTTCCTCCCCCCAGGGTGTGTAGTTCACGGCACGCATTCTCCACCCCGCAGCCCCTCGGCCTCCAGACATTCTGTGAAGCGTAAACCAGCACACACAGTACGACGGGAAGGTGGCCTGGGAGGCATATGTCGCCCAATTTGAAATGCTGGCATCTGCCCAGGGCTGGAGCCAGGAAGGAGAAGGCCCTGCAGCTGGTAACAGCGTAAGGGGCCCCGCGGTGGAAGTGTTGGGGCATCTGCCGCATCCAACATGCCTCTTACACCAGCGTGGCGGAGGCTTTGAAAAACGCCGTTTCGGGCACCACCACCAGGCCGAGGTATATCGGGCCCACTTGAAGAAAGCGGACTCGTGAGCGTGGCGAGACACTGTCCCAGCTGGCGCAGGATGTGGAGGCGCTGGTAAGGAGGTCGTACCCTGCGGCTGCGGAAGAGATGATTGTGGTCCTGGCCCGCGATTTCTTTGTTGACGCTTTGCAGGACCAGCAGCTGCAAATCTACGTCAAGCAGGCACACCCTGAGGACCTGCAGGTGGCGCTGGCGAGGGCCTTGGAGTTCGAGGCCTTCCTGAAGGCAACCAGTGGCCTAGGGCCAGCTGCTCAGCCCTGCCAAGGTGAGGAAGGTGAGCCCGAGCACTTTCCAAGGCTTGTGTTGGGGCTGCGGAGAGGTAGGACACAGATGTAGTCAGTGTCAGAGGGAGCGGAGAAAACGTCCTCTCACGGACGGATTCTGTGCCTTCCAGCAGTGCTCAACTGTGGCAGGGGTC
>NC_051397.1:43306652-43318382 GCF_015228065.2 Penaeus monodon | reverse complement strand
CATTCTTTTTCTTTTTTGCATTCCAGATCATCATACAAAATGATTTGACTTCTCGACAACAGAACAAAAATGATAATAACAATAAAAAGCTGAAAAGCCCAATTAGCAATAGAACGAAACGGTAGAAAAACCCACAATGCAAGAACTAGATACAATGAAAATGAGACAATAGTTTCGAAATCCACCTGGATTTCACCTTCAGGTCTGAGGAGGAAAGGATAAGGATAAGTCCGATATGCGAAGCTGTGTCGACTAATGCCGACTCACTCACGTGTATCAATTGGTGCTGACTCGGCTGAACCGAGTCCTTACCCGCCGTGGTGCCCAGCCACAGTAGTAACCTCCAGGCGACAATTGCAACTTCTTGAGCCTGGGCGGGGCGAGAACCGCCGACCCCACGAATGAGAGGCCGACACGTTACCACTGTATTAGCCCGGAGGCTGAGAGGAGGAAAGGGAAAGGAGGGGGTATAAAAGAGAGAGAGGAGATGAACACGGTAACACGGGGCAGGTGATGACAGACGATCGGAAACGGAGGGAGGTCATGTCAAGTCGGAGGATCGGGCGGACTATGCGCAGGGTGGCCGGCATAAGGGAGAAGGCAGAGGATGTGGGAAGCGAGGAGATTATAGGCTGGAGAAAAGCCGCTGTCAGGTTGAAATTAGGCAGCAGCTTAACTAAGGAGGATTCCACTAGTCTGCGGGCGTGGACATATGCGGAAGTAAAAACAACTCGCGCCGTTGACCAATCCATATGATGGCCTGTGTAAAAGAGGGCGTTATTGTTGTGTTCCCTAGATACAGCGTACTTATGTTGAAACAGACGCTTAGTGAGACTGGCTAATCACAGGAGGCACAAGGAAAAGCATAGGTGCCCACTTTCGAGATAGAGAAAGGACTAGTGTGGACTAGGTTGCGACGGAGAATGTTCACCTGGCGACAGATCAGGCGACTTTCCACCGTCGCCTGAGAGAGAAAGCAGCTTGTTTTCCGGATCTTTACCAGAGGTTCGAGTTTATCAATCCTCGACTCCTTCATATCCATGGGCTTCCTAAAACCCATAAGCCGGCCGTGCCTCTGCGCCCCACCATCTCCTCCCGGGGATCTGTGACGCACCCTCTTGCGGCCTGGCTGGCGAAGTCTCTCACTCCCCTTCTTGGCACCTCCTTTCCTGCTCACCTCCGCCACTCTCAGGACTTCATCTCCCGTGACTGTTGTGTGTCGCCGGCGATCATGATTAGCTTGGATGTTGCCTCCCTGTTCACCAAGGTCCCGCTTGATGACGTCCTCGCTTTCCTTCAGAGAAGGCTCCCCGCAGAGGATCCTCGTCTCCCTCTGCCCACCGACGTCTTCCTCCAGCTGATTCGTCTGTGTGTGGAGTCTAATTCCTTTTCCTTTGAAGGTCACTTCTACTCTCAAACATTCGGTGTTGCCATGGGCTCTCTCTTCAATCTTGGCAAAACTGTTCATGGAATTCTTCGCGTCTATGCCTCTCCCTTCCTTCTCCCTTCGTCCGTCGGTTCGCCTGAGGTATGTCGACAACATTTTTCCTCTCTGGCCTCATGACCCTGCCCTGTCGTCGGATTTCCTGATGCAGCTGAACTCTCTCTCTCCTTCCATCCGTCTCAAGGTGAAATGGGAGGTTGACAACAAGCTCCCCTTCTTGGGCACCCTAGTTCATCGCTCTGCTGACCCCTTCTCCTTCTCCATATACAGGAAGCCTATGCAGAGTGGTTTGTACATACACTTCTTCTCATACCATTCTCTCCATGTAAAGAGAGCTGTTGCCACCTTGCTGTTCCTCCGCATCTGTGACCCCCAGTACCTGGATGGAGAGATTGACTTCCTGCATCGCTCGTTCTCTAAACTGGGTTATCCTCGTCGTGTTCTCGACGTCGCGTTATCCAGGGCACGGCGTACCTTCTACCACGACTCCTCTCCTAAAGAGACTCATCACCTGCCCGTCCTCAGCCTGCAATACACTGAGGAGATGTACTCTCTCCGTCGCCCTCTTCACCCTCTCAACTGCAGGCTGATCTTTCGCCAGGTGAACACTCTTCGTCCCAACCAAGTCCACACCAGTCCTCGAAGGTGGGCACCTATGCTGTTCCTTGTGCCTCCTGTGATAAGCAATACTAAGCGTCTGTCTTAACATAAGTACGCTGTATCTAGGGGACACAACAATAACGCCCTCTTTTGCCATCAGTGTGGCACAGGCGCGATTTGTCTTTCCTTCCGCTGATATCCCCGTCCGCAGACTGGTGGAATCCTCCTCAATAAATCTGCTGTCTAATTTCAATCTGAACAGCGGTTATTTTCCTGCGCATAGTCCGTCCGATCCTCCATCCTGACCTGACCTCTCTTCGCTTCCGTTCCTCTGTCCTCATCTGCCCCGTTCCTCTCTTCTCTCTCTCTTTTATACCCCCTCCTCTGGCTTTCTTCCTCAAACCTGAAGTTGAAATCCAGGTGGATTTCGAAACTGTAGTGTCATCATCAATAAATCCAGTTTTTGCATTGTGTATTTTTCTACCATAGTAGTTCGTTACATATGTGTAACAAACAAGGGTCTTTGACATCGTGTCGAACATCGGCGATCCAAGACTTGCTCATTAATGAGATGGCTTGTATGGCCTACGGCCCTTGTGAGCGAGTACTAGCGGTCCGTTTGAGAACCCTACCTATGGGCTGTCTAAATAGCTTTAATTTGCTCTCTCATGGGTTGTCTTGATACCTGTAATTTATTCTCCCATAGGCTGTCTAAATAGCTGTAATTTATTCTCCCATGGGTTGTCTAAATAATTATAATTTGCTCTCTCGCGGGCTGTCTAAAGAGCTTTATTTTGTTCTCTCGTGGGTTATCTAAACAGCTTCAATTTACTGTACTCTCTCATGGGCTGTCTAAATAGCTGAATTTGCTCTCTCGTGTGTTTCTATATAGCTTTAATTCGCTGTCTAAGTAGCATTAATTTGCTTTTATCATGGGCTAAGTAGCTTTAATATGCTTTCTCATGGGCTGTCTAAATAGCTTTAATTTGCTCTTTCATGGGTTATCTAAATAGCTTTAATATGCTCTCTTACGGGTTTTCTAAATACCTGTAATTTGCTTTTATGGGCTGTCTAAAACCCTGTAATTTGTTCTCTCGTGGGAAGCCTAGATAGTCTAAACTTGCTCTCTCGTGGGCTGTCTAAATAGCTCTTGCTAATAGTTGTTGGTTAAATCAAAGCAGCCTCGAGGAATGACTGTATTTTGGAAGTGGATGGATGTGCCAAGGGTTATTCACACGTATGAAAATATACGTTCTTCAGTTCCGTTCCTATCTCTCTCCCTCTCTCTCTCTCTCTCTCTCTCTCTCTCTCTCTCTCTCTCTCTCTCTCTCTCTCTCTCTCTCTCTCTCTCTCTCTCTCTCCTCTCTTCTTTCTCCTCTTTCTCTGTCTCTCTATCTCTTTTTCTCTTTCTCCCATTAACCTCTCCGCCTTCTCTCTCTCTCTCTCTCTCTCTCTCTCTCTCTCCTCTCTCTCTTTCTCCTCTCTCTCTCTCTCTCTCTCTCTCATTCTCTCTCTCTCATTCTCTCACTTTCTCTCTCACTTCCTCCTCTTTCTCGCTCTCTCTCTCTCTTTTCCTCTCTCCTCTCTTCTCTCCTTTTTTCCTCTTTCTCCTCTCTCTCTCTTCTCTCTCTCTCTCTCTCTCTTTCCTCTCTCCTCTCTCTCTCTCTCTCTCTTCTCTCTCTCTCTCTCTCTTTCCTTTCTCTCTCTCTCTCTCTTCTCTCTCTCTCTCTCCTCTCCTCCCTCTCTCTCTCTCTCTTCTCTCTCTCTCTCTCTCCTCTCTCTCTCTCTCTCTCTCTCTCTCTCTCTCTCTCTCTCTCTCTCTCTCTCTCTCTCTCTCGCTGTCATTTCTTCTCTTTCTTTTCTATTTCTCCATCTACCTGTCTGTCTATCTATCTATCTATCTATCCATCCATCCATCCACCTACCTCTCCCTCATTTCCACTTTCCCTCTTTCTCTATTTCCCACTCTCACTCCCCCCCCTCCCTCTCCCTCTCCCTCCCTCTCCCTCCCTCCCTCCCAGACCCGAACCCTCCACCGAAGCGAGTAACTCCATCACATCAAATTAAATTTCATCAACGATTGTCACTTCCCTCACCCTCCACCCACCCCCGTCCGCCCGTATGTACGCCCACCCACCCGCGAACCCCGCCGCCCACTCTATAGATCAGCCTCGGTCGTTTAGCCGCCCATAGTGGCCGCAGAACCCGTTTTGGAAGCGAGTGTGCAACGGCGAGTCTGCTTTTGCGAATTGAATCAGCGGTGCTTCGTTTGTTTTCGTTCTGCTTAGTGTCGAGATTTTCTCTTTTCGTTGTTTCTTTGCTGTTGTTGTTTTTTTAAGAAGTTATTAAGTATCCTTTTTAGATGATCCGATTTTTCATTTTTTTCTCTTTTTTTTTTTTTAAGTTCCCTTTTTCGAAGGTTTGATTTCTCTCATCGTTACTTCCGTGTTTGTTTGTTTGGTTCTTAGTTGCTTTGTTTTTAGTGTCACTGTTTTAATGGTGTTTATATTTTGTTTGTTAGTTGCATTATTAGCTGCATTGTTTTTAACGGTATTTTACTTCTCCTTCTTAAATAAAATAATTATTTTTCTCAGCCTTTTTGATATTATCATTTTTTATTATCATTTGTTTATTTGTTTACATTTCAGGCTTCGTTTTTATGTTCGAGTTTTGATGTCATTTTTTACTACTGTTTTCTCATTTTCGTATTTATAAATTTACTTATTACACTCAAAACAAGGCCATAGATATGATTTTATAATGATCATAGTAACAATAGGCTAATAGAATGAATTGCTATATGATGAGGATTAAATTGAATATGGAAAATAGTAATGATGATAATGATAACGGCATTAATAGCAGTGAGGATAATGATGGTAACTATATTGATCATAAGGATAATTTATGATAACGTTGTTAATAGTAATAGTTCTGTCTTTTTTAACATTAACATTTCATCATTTATATTATCATTAATACCATTTTATTATTGTTGTTGTTGTTGTTGTCGTTGTTGTTGTTGTTGTTGTTGTTGTTGTCGTTGTTGTTGTTGTTATTATTATTATTATTATTATTATTATTATTATTATTATTATTATTATTATTATTATTATTATTATTACTATTGTCATCATTATTACTATCATTATTAGTAGTATTGTTATTATTATCATTGTTAGTAGTAGTAGTAGTAGTAGTATTGTTATTAGTATTACTGTTGTTATTGTCATTATTAATATTATTATTGTTGTTGTTGTTGTTGTTGTTGTTGTTGTTGTTGTTGTTGTTGTTATTGTTGCTGCTGCTGCTGCTGTTATCTTTATTATTATCTTTATCCATCCCATTATCCGCAATATTATCATTATCACTAATTTAATCACCATTATCTTTATCATTATTCCTATTATTACCATCGCTATTTTGATCACCATTATCATTATCATTACTGTCATTATTATCATTAGTAATATTAGGATTCGTAATAATATGCGCATTAGTAATAGTATTAGTATTAGTATCATTAATAGCATTATTATATCATCATAATTTTTATCATTTTCATTATTATTATTGTTATCTTTATCATCATCATTGTTATGCATATGAACATATTGGTAATGATGGTGTCAGTAATGATGAGGATTATGATGAGGATAGTAATGATGCCAAAGTGATGGTAATGATGTCAGTGATAATGATGATGATGATGATGATGATGATGATGATGATGATGATGATGATGATGATGATGACGATGACGATGACGATGACGATGACGATGACGATGACGATGACGATGACGATGACAATGACAATGACGATGACAATGATGATGACGATGACGATGATGATAGTGATGATGCCAAAGTGATGGTAATGATGTCAGTGATAATGATGATGACGATGACGATGACGATGGTGATGACGATAATGATAGTGATGATGCCAAAGTGATGGTGATGATGATGTCAGTGATAATGACAGAAATAATTCAAGTGGTAGACCTTTTTTTGCCAAATGTAATTTTAGATTTGTTTACCTTGTTTAATATTCTTATTTATGCTTATGTTCACTATATCTCAAAATAAATAAATAGGTTAATTTGGGAAAAGGGTTATAATGGCAATAAGAAAATTTAAATCTTAAAAACGGTCGTAACATAGCCCTGTAAAACAACAAAATAATAATAATAATAATAATAATAATAATAATAATAATAGATAATAAATAATAATAATAATAATAATAATAATAATAATAATAATAATAATAATAATAATAATAATAATAAAAATAATAATAAATCCATATTAAACAAAATTAATTATAAAGTTATACAAAAAAACAACTTAATAATAATAATAATAATGACAAAACAAAAATAACTGAGACGGAAAAAAACAAGAGAAAAAAAAAAAAAAAAAAAAAAAACAATAAGATAAAACAGAAAACGTAAGGAAAAAAACTATATCTATCTATCTATCTATACTATCTATCTATATATATATATATATATATATATATATATATATATATATATATATATTAAAAGGTAGAACTGAAAACTAAAGAAGACGAAAAAAGAAAAAATAATAACATTTAAAATAAGCAGAAAAACCTAGAAACGAAACGGATCAAAAGCCATGGGGGAACAAATACACAATTTGCAAAAACATTTAAACACCGTTAAAAACAATGCAACAAGCAAACAAGGCGTAAACACCATTAAAAGCAATGACACTAAGAACAAAGAAACTAAGAACAAAACAAATAAAACAAACGGAAATAACGGAGTGAAAAATGAATCTTCTAAAATAATAATAATAATAATAATAATAATAATAATAATAATAATAATAATAAATAATAATAAAACAAACAAAATAAACGGAAAATCGAATCTTCTAAATATATATATATACTTAAAAAACAACAACAAAGAAACAACGAAAAGAGAAAATCTCGACACTAAGCAGAACGAAAACAAACGAAGCACCGCTGATTCAATTCGCAAAAGCAGACTCGCCGTTGCACACTTGCTTCCAAAATGGGTTATGCGGCCACTATGGGCGGCTAAACGACCGAGGCTGATCTATAGAGTGGGCGGCGGGGTTCGTGGGTGGGCAGGAGGGTGGGTGGGCACACGGGCGGGGTGAGGGTGGGGGGGTAGGGAGGAAAGGGCGGTGACTCTCGCAGATATAAAATTGATTTCATGCGATAGAGGTGTTCGTTTGGGTAGCAGGGTCTGCTCTGTTCTGCCGGAGAGAGAAGGGAGAAAGGAACGGAGGGAGAGAAGAGGAAAGGGGAAGGAGGAGGGGAAGAGCGAGAGCGAGGGAGCAGTAAGATGGTCAGCGAGGACAAAAAAGTATGTGTGTGTGCGTGCGTGCGTGCGTGCGTGCGTGCGTCCGTGCGTGCGTCCGTGCGTGCGTGCGTGCGTACATATGATTTCATACCCATTGTTTATCTGTGTGGATAAACAACCGCCATAAACCCTGAATCACAAAACTAATCCCACGCGTTCCTTTCCAACAGACTTTCCCTTGTAAACCGCAACTTTTCGTCTAAACTCCAGTCCATTGAAACGCCACAGATTCAGTCTCTCAAAAACCACCGGCAGGAACAGTAAATCCAATCAGATCAGACAATTTCAACCATTCCTCAAGGCTGCCATGACTCATCCTATGCAATTAGAGCGAGTAATAAGGACTAAACAAGGCACCCAAACAAGGATATGTACGAGATCACGTGACGACCCTCGGGCAATATAAGCCGTCTCATTAACGAACTGTTTTGGTCAAAGTGCTTGTTCATCGGGATTTTTTTTTTTTTTTTTTTTTTTTTTTTTGGGGGGGTAGGTATCTCTTCATCCCCTTGTTAATTGGGCTTGTTTTATTTCAGTGTTTTTTTTGTGTGTGTGTGATTATCATTTTGCTTTCGAGAACTTGGGTTATTTCGGTGTATGATTCCTCCGCCGAAAGTTTTTCTTTTTTCTTTTTTGAAAAAAGATATATCAGCGGCGTACTTCATTTTTAAAAGTTCGTTTTTACAACAAGGAGAAGTTAAACTTTGATGTTTGGTAGTTTGGAGCGAAGAGAGAGAGAGAGAGAGAGCGGGAGGGAGGGAGGGAGGGAGGGAGGGAGAGAGAGAGAGAGAGAGAGAGAGAGAGAGAGAGAGAGAGAGAGAGAGAGAGAGAGAGAGCGGGAGGGAAGGAGGGAGGGAGAGAGGGAGGGAGGGAGAGAGAGAGAGAGAGAGACAGACAGACAGACAGACAGACACACACACACACACACACACACAGACACACACACACACACACACACACACACACACACACACACACACACACACACACACACACAGGTCCTCGCCCCGCAGGAGAATCGTAAGCCACATGCCGCGGGCGCACATAAAGCCGCATAGATCCACATGGCACATAAACATCGCTGCCCGCGGGGTCGCAGAAATGGCAAAAGTACTCGAAAAAACGTTTCTTTTCCTGTCGTTTTTTCTCTCTCTTTCGTTTCTTTTCTTTGTTCTGCTTGTTCTTTTTTCTTCTGCTTCTTCTTCTGTTTCGTTTCTTTCCGTTAAGGTTCTTATTTTCATTCTCATTCTCTCTCTCTCTCTTTCTCTCTCTTCTCTCTCTCTCTCTCTCTCTCTCTCTCTCTCTCTCTCTCTCTCTCTCTCTCTCTCTCTCTCTCTCTCTCTCTCTCTCTCTCTCTTTCTGTGTCTGTCTGTCTAACTCCCTCTCTCTCTATCTATCTATCTATCTACCTATCTATATATCTCTATCTATCTACCTAGAGAGAGAGAGCAAATGAGAGAAAACAGAGAGAAAGAGGGGGGGGGCTGGGCAGACAGACAGACACAGAAATCAATAGAAAAATAAATCATTAAATCTTTCATGAACCAACTAGAACCGCCAACTGCACTGCTGCCATAAACTGAAAGATAATATGAAAAGAGAGAAAGAAGAAAGAAAGAAAAGAAAAGAAAGAGGGTAAAGATAATAAGAAAAGAAGAGAAAGAGAGAAAGAAGAGAGAGAAAAGATAAGTAAAGAAAAAAAAAAGAAGGGAGAGAAAGAGAGATGATAAAGTATAAAAAAAAGACAATAAAGAACGCAAGCACACAAAATCCCAAGAAGGAAAATAAAAACCACATTTTCTCGGCCACACGCCCACCCCCACGCCTTCTCCCTCCCCTTGCCTCGCCCACATATACCGCCCACGCCCTCTCTCTCCCTATACCCCGCCCACCAACCCACCCCATACCCTCTCCCTCCCCTTGCCTCGCCCTCCAACCCACCCCATACCCTCTCCCTGCCTATGCCCCGCCCACCTACACCGCCCACACCCTCCCTTTCCCCTATTCCCCTGCCAATCTCGGAGGTGAAGGCAGGCGATGGGGTGGCAAGGTAAATCTGCCGCCTCGTAACTGTCTCGCTGCCTGCTTCTGCTGAGGACTACGGGCTTCTGCTTCTGCTGGTCTCTCCACCTACCTTTTTTTCTTCGTGTATTTTGCGCGTTTAATCTAATCCGCTTGCTTGTTTGCCTCAGTGAATTGAATTGTTTGTCTTTTGTTGGTTTTAATTTATATTATTTTTTTTGTTTCGTTTTGTTTTTGTTTTTTATTTATATTATATGCATTTTTAGAGCCAGCAGTCACCAGAGGTCGAATCCTGGCCACGGTCCGAGGTTTGAAAGGCCATCCACTCTCCATTCGCCAGTTATAAGCCCTTCGAAAAAAGAGTTTATGACTTTTTTTCTTTTTTTTATCATATGGCCATTTCACCCTTAAGGTTATATGTAGAAATGGCAAACTATCAAAAGTAAATAAATGAAGGAAGGGAAGCAAGGTAATACACGTCAAAGAATATTAATAGTTATTTGCAAACTGCACAGACACAAAAAAAACTCTCTCTATCTCTCTCTATATCTATATATCTATATGGGTGTGCTGTGCGGTGCAGTGGTAGCGTTCTCATCTAGCAATCTTGCTGACCTGCGTTCAAATCCAGCACTGCCCGTGTACGGTAACCCCGGTCATTCCTTGCACACAGCGGGTAATTTAGAAGCTAACTAATCAGACAGCCTGTCATACCAAATACAATTACCGTTGTGACAGGTGGATTAAAGTAAATTATATTTATCTAATGTAATATTCATTGATATACTCTCTCTCTCTCTCTCTCTCTCTCTCTCTCTCTCTCTCTCTCTCTCTCTCTCTCTCTCTCTCTCTCTCTCTCTCTCTCTCATTCCTTCCTTAACTTCCTCCCTCTGACTCCTCTCATCTCTCTCTCTCTTTCACTATATATATATATATATATATATATATATATATATATGTGTGTGTGTGTGTGTGTGTGTGTGTGTGTGTGTGTGGGTGTGTGTGTGTGTGTGTGTGTGGTGCGTGGTGTGTGTGCGCTGAGTGTGCTTGTTGTGTGTGTGTTGTCGTGGTGTGTGATGGTTGCGTGAACGTGCGTGCGTGTGCGTGGGTGCGTGTGTGTGTGTGTGTTTATCTGTATGCAAGTATGTATCTATACATGTATAAACACACACACTACCAACTTGTTATTCTGCGATCCCTCCGCTGGAAGGACGTAAACACTGCAAATCGGAGTGATCCTCGGCCAAGCTTAAACAGATAGCTCCGAGTGAAAAAGGTTGCCCTCTGCTTCCCACACACTTTAGCTCTGATTATTATAAGTAGACATGTTATATATCTCATATGCGATGAGTTATATATAAATATTACAATATATGATATATAATGATATTATCATTAAATTATTATGATGTGATATGATATGAGAAAGATATGATGCGATGATAACAACAACAACAACAATCATAATAATACCAATAATAATAATGAAAACAATAGTGATAATATCTATAATAGCAATAACATGATAATAGTGATCATAATCATCCATTGAATATTGTCACTAAAGACCGTGTTTTGAATTTTAAAGACCGTTTTTACACTAACGTAGATGGAGTTGCTATAGTTTTCTCCCATTAGCCTTAGTTACATTATACATTTTTGAGTTACCACAAAATTGTATATATAAAACTACCCTACTACATTCAGAATCCTCTTCTGTATAAATTAAGCAAGTGGTGTTTTTCTTTTGTCATTGATATGGAATTTTTTTTATTCAACTTTAATGAACAACTTCCTAACATTACGGTCTATTTGCTGCTGGTTAGATGGAGCCCACTCTCGATATTTTTAAATTCAATTATTTGAACTGTTCATCTAAAAAATAGGAGTTTAATTGCATTGCTCCCTTGATCAATACATCATATAATATTTGCTCCACCTGGAACCTCTTTGATATTGAAATGAATTTTCCGAACAATTATTTTAGAACTAATGGACACCATGACAATATTTCCCCCAAACACTGATATCAGACTTAAATAGGAAAATCCACTGGTTCCTAAACAAGCGAAGAACATTAAACAGTCGTCATCCACAGTCAAATATTTAGATACTGTATATTTATTTGTCTTAGTTGTAAAACTAGGTATACAGGATATACATCACGCTGCTCTGCTATAAATACACATTTCATGCAAATATAATATAAAAGATAGTTATGACGGGCTTATCTATAATAAACCGCTTCTACACTCGCAATGATTTCAAAGTTCTGTCCAGGTTATCTTACTTGTGTACG
>NC_051397.1:43289152-43294152 GCF_015228065.2 Penaeus monodon | reverse complement strand
CTGTAATATAGTTGAACGTCATTATCATGTCATCTCCTTTTCTTCTTTCTTCCAAAGTAGTAAGATCTATTTTCTGTAGTCTTTCTTCATAGCCCATATCTCTAGAGTATGTGCCCATCTTGTGGCTGCTCTTTGAACTCTTTCTAGTTTATCTATATCCTTTATTTAAGTGTGGACTCCATACTACTACTCCATACTCAAGACTAGGTCTTATGATGGCTGCCATGACCTTCTTTACCATGTCTTCGTCCACATACACGAATACCCTCTTCATGTTGGCAATCAGCCCTAGCATTTTATGAACCTTGTCATTTATATGATTACTATTGGTGTTAAATTCCATTTTCCATGTACACCTCCAAATGAATAAGTCCTCGATGTCACTTTGGAGCCATTGGCATGAGACATTGTCTATTATCCTTTTTTGTAATTTCGCGTCGTCTGCAAACATATTCAGATAACTATCTAGGCTTATGTTTGACCCTAAACCATTTATGAAAATAGTAAACAAATAGTAAATAGTACCTTGAGGTACTCCGATAGTAACTCGTCGCCATGTAATTACGGTTCTCATCTGTCTGACGTGAAGAAAGTCCTCCATCCATTCGAGGAGTTTACCTTTCACTCCACCTAGGTGTTCTAATTTCCATAATAGGCTTGTATGAGACACTTTATCAAATACCTTCTTTAAGTCTAAGTATACACAATCCACCCAGCCCTCTCTTTCTTGTTATATTTCAGAAACTCTATCATAGAAACAGAGGAGATTTGCCACGCATGACCTCCCTTCCCTAAAACCAAAGTGTTTATTTGATATCATATCACGTTTTTTTCAAGTACTTGAACCCACTGTTTTCCAAATATATTTTCTAACAGCTTGCGTACTACACTAGTTAATGAAACTGGTCTATGATTTAGTGGGTTTTGTTTGTTGCCGTTCTTGTATAAAGGTGTAACATTGGCAAGTTTCCACTCTTTGAGTAGTTTTCCTTGTCTCTCTTTTAGTCCTGTCTAACCCTTTCAGTAAGTCTTTTATTTTATTCTTTTCGAGGGTGATATTTTCGATATTCTGATTTACGTTTGTACGGTTACTTGCCATTTCAAAGAATGGGTCCTGAACAAATACTGACTGAAATTCTCATTAAGGATTTTATACATTTCATTTTTCCTTAGTGCAAACGATGTTATTGTCTTTGATGGGCGCTAATTTGATCTCTACCTTTAGTCTTACTATTTATGTAGTTGAAGAAGAGCTTTGGTTGTTTTGTACATTTATTAGTTATATCCTTTTCAAAGTCTAATATCTCCTCCCTCATGGTTTGGGTACACTTATTACTTCCTACTTTGTACCTTTCATACGTTGCCTGAGATCTTGGTCTTCTGAACCTTCTCCAAAAGAGCTGCTTGCTTTCTCTATTTTTCTTGCATTTATTACTGAATCACTTTTGGCCATTTCCTGCTTCAGTTTTGAATCTTGATACAAAATTTTCTACTCCTTGTTTACAGACTTCGCAAAATTTAGAATATTGCATATCAAGGTTCTCTTCGTTCAGGAGATTTTCCCAGTTTATGCCATCAAAGAAATCTTTAAGGTTTCTATAATTACTTCTCTTGTAATTATACTTTCCTTTCCTTAGGATGAGTTTTTCCTGTAGCACAGAATTTCAACTTAATTACTACATGATCACTTTTTCCTAGGGGAGGGCAGTACTCCATATCCTTAATGTCATCTTTATGCTTTGTAAATATTAGGTCAAGCATAGACGGTCTATCTGCCCTCTTATCCTGGTATGATCTGTTACATTCTAGAAAAGACAAAATTCATGAAAAATGACTTCTTGTAATTTTGCTTTCTACGAATCTGGCTCAGCTCTGGAATCGAAAATTTCCGTCATTTGTTACCGAACGTTGTAGCACTTCTTCCAGGCTCTTTAACGTTTCTTGATTAAATTTTTGGTAATTTTCTTGTGACCATACCGATGTATGAGGTGGCATGTACACCGTGGTTATTATTGTATTTACTCCGTCTGTTTCTACCTCCATTGCCTTTAGTTCTACAATGGGACCTTTCTGAATCTCTATCTCTTTTATAATAATTCCTTTCCTTGTTAATATTGCCGCCCCCCTCTCCATTTCCCATTTGCCCTATCTTTTTTCCCAATAATATAGTTCCTGAGTCCTAATGTTACATCGTCTACGGAGGGATCCTGTTTGGATTCAGTGATACATATTATATCTGGTTTATTACTTTCTAGTAATCTAGTTCTAGTAACTTCGAAAATAAACCATCTATATTTGTATAAACTATTTTTATATAATCTTTCGGTATTCCTTTTGGCTGCAAGGCCAATGACTGCCTGTCTCCACATTTTGGTTCCAATAGTCAACTTGTTTTGCTTGGAGGCCTCTCACCCTTCAAATGAACGTTTTTTTTTTTTTTCTTATTCAGCCCTTTGGTCGTTTTTGTATTTTTACCTTTCCATTTTTTTCAGTATTTCTCTGTCATCTTTGGTTATATTTTCTCTTATCCAGAATTTCTTATGTTCTTCGTGTGTGGCCCAGACTTTGGCTTTCTTTATTACATCTGTTACCATTTGCTTATTTATGAATGTCACCTTTAAAGGGCGTTTCTTTCCCTTTTCGAATAATCCCAACCTCCTGTGGGCTATGACATTCTGCTCCGAGAATTCGGGATTTATGACCTTGAGAATATTGACAATCAATTTCTTGTCTTCGTTGTATCGCTTGATTCCATCTTCTACAAGCTTTTTCTTCATGTCCCAATATAACTATGTTCTTATTTACATCAGTCAAATTTGCAATATTCCTTGCGTGTTGCCCAAGGTGTGACTTAAATTCATTTTTCTCTACCGTCTCCGTCTTTATTTCTTCCTTTGTAATCTTGATACTTTTTTTACATTCCTTTTACAGTTTTCTTTACTTTAGATACATCGGCATATGTAGCTGTCATCTTCTTTGACAGTGTGTGCGGGTTTTTGTGATAAAAAATCAACATTTTAGTTCTTCTAATATTTACGTGAGATCAAAGGAACACAAATTTAGCCAATAGCAATAAGTGATATTACACTGATCTTCATCTGTTGTTGAATGTTCGTATGAAATTTGCCAAATATTGATAAAAAAAAAAAAGTTCTTCGTGAACTGAGAAAAACTAAAGCGTTGAATCGGATGAAATATTTATATATTTATGTTAATGTTTGGAGGGATGTTAAAGATACCTCGCCAGAATTCAGTAAAAGCAACGTACAAAGCGTATCTTTCATAGTGATTTTTTTTTCTTACTAACGAATAATGTTATTATCATTATTACTATTATTGCTGTTATCCGTATTGTTATCATCATCATCATCATCATCATTATCATCACTATTATTATTGTCATCATCATTATTGTTAGTTATTATTATTATTATTATTATCATTATTATTATTATTATTATTATTATTATTATTATTATTATTATCATTATTATTATTATTATTATTATTATTATTATTATTATTATTATTATATTGTTATTATTATTATTATTATTATTATTATTATTATTATTATTATTATTATCATTATTATTATTGTTTTATCACATCTTTATGATTATAAATTATTATACGGTTACTATAAGTGTTATCAGTTTATTATTATGTTGTTAACATTAATATTAGTATTACTGTCATCATCATTATAATTTTCAATATCATTTTGGTTATCATTATTAACATTACTATCTTTATTACTATTATTACTTCTATTATTATTATCATGATCATCACTACTATGTTTTATTACTATATTTAACATCACTATTATTTCTATTATTATTAATATCATTATATTCGTTATCGTTTTCATTATCATCATTATTTTTTTATTATTATCCTTATTGTTATTGTTATTATTATTATTATTATTATTAGTAGTAGTAGTAGTTGTTGTTGTAGTATCGTTATTATTGTAAGTAGTAATAGTAGTAATATCATTATTACTATTATCGTCTTGTTATCCTTTATTATCATCATTATTATCATTATTAATATTATTATTATTGTTGTTGTTGTTTTATTATGATTATTATTATTGTTGTTGTCGTTTTTGTTGTTATTATTATTATTATTATTATTATTATTATTATTATTATTATTATTATTTTATTATTATTATTTATTTTTCCTTTGTTATTATTATGATTCTAATTGCTATTGCTGTAGTTATAGTTGTTGTTGTTGTTATCATTATAATTATCATTATTATTACTATAATTTTTATTAATATTATTATTACTACTACTACAAATACAGCTCCTGATATTGTTATTGTTATTTCCACTATTGTTGTTTTCGTTTTTATTTTTATCATCATAATCTTTATTATTATTATTATTATTATTATTATTATTATTATTATTATTATTATTATTATTATTATTATTATTATTGCTATTATTATTGCTATTATCATTATAATAATAATAATAATAATAATAATAATAACAATAATAATAATAATAATAATAATAATAATAATAATAATAATAATAATAATAATAATGATAATAATAATAATAATGGTAATTATTATTATTGTTATTATTATTACTATTATTATTATTTATTATTATTATTATTATTATTATTATCAGTATTATTATTATCAGTATTTTTATTATCATTGTCATTGCTGTTATTATTGTTGCGCTTGGTGATCTTGTTATTATCATTATTATTATTATTATAATTATTATAAATTATAACTATCATTATTATCATTATTATTATTATTATTATTATTATTATTGTTGTTGTTGTTGTTGTTGTTGTTATTAGTAGTGGTAGTATTGCTGTCGTTGTTATTATTATCGTTGTTATTTTATTTTCATCATCTTTGGTTTTATTTTGATAATTAATATAATTATCAGTATTATTGATAGTATTATCATCATCGTCATTATCATTATTATGATTATTTTTGCTATTATTTC
>NC_051397.1:43278111-43289052 GCF_015228065.2 Penaeus monodon | reverse complement strand
ATTATTTTTTATTGTTATTATTATTATTATTATTATTATTATTATTATTATCATTATTATTACTATTATTATTATTATTATATTATTATTATCAAGATTTCGCTGAGCCACAGTATTTTACTATTGATAAATGGAACACACCAGTACGTAATGAACTCGCTTTAATGGATATAACTTCAATCACCATTCATAGTTCAGCATATTAAAAGTGAATGAATGTATGTGGCGCCTTATCAGTTATCAATAATTTTGACTAGTCAGCTTATCTTGACAATTCTATAAGTGCCTGCGCAGTTTACATTCTTCTATTTCCGGCCTTTTATCACTAGTACTGTTACTTAGAAATGTATCCTATTTTTAAAACATATGAGGCTGCTATAGATATGTTCTGATAAGCTAAAATCAATTAGAAATGGTATGGCGAAGTAAAATGTGTTATATCGAGTAAAGCTCAATCTAAATTATTGTTCACAGATAGTACATTGATAATCGGATGGCTTTCAGAGATACGAATATTGTATGAGGGTGTAAAAGCGTAGCAAAACATGACTTACACGAAACATAAAGAGGAACGAACGATACCAAATACACTGAGGGTGTTGTCTATGCGAAAACAAGCGTGGCAAGTGTTTAGTAATAGTGTATAAAGTTATTATTGGCTGAAGAAAGTATCCTCACACTGAGCGAGTGAGGCGCGAGCGGCAAGGGAAGTCATGCTCTGTGTTGTGCCTGGCAGTGTGGGTTTCCCGTACGAGTGAGTAAAGAGCGTGTTACTCCCTGCTCTTTCTCTCTCTCTCTCTCTCTCTCTCTCTCTCTCTCTCTCTCTCTCTCTCTCTCTCTCTCTCTCTCTCTCTCTCTCTCTCTCTCTCTCTCTCTCTCTCTCTTCTTTCTTCCCCACAACGCTATCCCGCTTGGAGTAGTAAAACCCTCCCTCTCTTTCTCGCTCCCCATACCCCCTTCCCTCCTCTTCTACGCTCCCCCCTCCCTCCTTTTCTCTCCCCTTCCTCTGCTCTCCTTTCCCTCCTCTCTCGCTTCTCCCCCCCATCTACCCTCCTAACCTCTCACCTCTCCCCTTTTACCCTACCCTTCCCACCTGCTCACTCCCCCACTCCCTTCACCCCAGCCTCATCGCTACCCCTACCTCCCCTTGCCTCCCCATAAGCCTTCCCTTCCCCGTCCCTCCCCTCCCCTGCCGGTACCTGCTCCTCGGTTGCCAGTTGTAACGCTATCATACTCCCCTATTTCCGCGCCTTTCGCCATATCGCCTCGCTTTAAAAGGCGGGCGGAATGCGCTGCGGGAGTGAGGGAAACGCGGACTCAAGTAGCGCCATGCAATATATATTTGTGCGTCATGGAATGTCGTTGTTAAAGCTCTTATATCCCCATATAAACATGTATGCTCTTCAGTAAGGGTGTATTTCCTCTCTTCCTGCTCTGCCTTCGGTTCTTCCTGTTCCTCCTCATCCTCACCATTGTCATCGTCATCATCGCCACAATCATACGTCATTATTTGATCCCTTTACTCATGCCTTTCGTTTCTTCTCCTCTACCCTTTCTTCCTCTTCTCCTCCTCCTTCTTTTCTTTCTTCTCCTCCTCCTCTACTTTCTTCTTCCTCTATTACTTCTCCTTCTCCTCTACCCTTTCTTCTTCTTCTCCTCCTCTTCTCTTCGCACTTCCTACCCCCTCTTCTTCACTTCTACCCCCTCTTCTTCCTCGCTAATGCTGCGCTGTGCCGGGCCGGGACCTCGCTCGCTCGCTCCCGTAATTCTAAAACATTCATGCTTTAAGATTTGCGGGAAATGTCGATCTCGCGCAACCAAGGGGAGAGGGAGGGAGGGAGGGAATGAAGGGGGGGAAGGAGGGGCACGCTTAGCATAGGGATGGGAGGAGGGAGGGAGGGAGGGAAAAGAGAGAGAGAGAGAGAGCGAGAGAGAGGGAGGGAAAAGAGAGGAACCCTCCGCCCGCCCCTATTCAAAAAAGACTCCTTCCTCCTCTCCCTCTCTCTTCCTCTTCCCTTATCCTTCCTCCTCCTCTTCACCCGCCATATCACCCACCACCCATATCCCTTCTTCGTTAACAAACCCTACTTTCTAATGAAATAAAGAGCCAATATCTGCCCTAATAAGCGAGAGTTCCCCGCCGGCGAGACAGATGGCGTGGCCTCAGAAACCTTAACAAAAGAAAAGGAGAAGAGGAAGAGGAAGAGAATTATTTGAAACTGTTCGCACGACTTTAAACCCGGTCGGCTTGAATTATTCACGTGTTTATTGGATTATTATCGTTGTTATTAGGTTATTGGTGATTGGGTCCTTTAGATTGTTGTTTTTGAAGGGTGTTGGGTGTGATTTGGGGTTTGTTTGCATTATTATTTTGGGTTTTTGAACTGTATTTTTCTTTTTAATTATGCATGTGTTCAATTATTGAGTTGCTGGTGATTGGTTTTGCGTTGTTTTTTTATTATTGTTATTTCTTGTCTTCTGTCTATCTGAATTTTGTTTTGTTGGATTTGACGAGGGAGATGTGTGTATATAGATTAGGATATACCGTTTTAATAGGATGGGACGTTTAGGCGAAATCATTCTTTTTTTTATTGGCATCTCCGGGTTTGAAGAGAGTACAGTCATTTAATTCAACCCAAGCGCCTTTAAAAGCACAAACTCCTCTCAAAGAACATCCCTCTCGTCCTCCCTGCACACCACATCAAGCCCAACCGAGCCCGCTATTAGGGAAAAAAACGTAAAATACCCCACTTATGCAAAAACCGCAAGACGAATAATTTGCGAGCAAGTTAAACCGAAGTCAAGAGCGCGAGGATCCGGACAGCGCGAGTGTTGGGTGCCGGGACGCCGAGCTGCGACTCAAAAGACCCGAGAAATACCCTGTTTTAAGCCGGAATGACGCCCGAGAAGCGACCTGCCGAGGAGGAGGAGGAGCAGGAGCAAGCCAAGAAGCTGAAGGAGGACGAGGACGCCACGGCCTCGGCCTTGAAGGAGAGTGTGGAGGACGACACGAGCCAAGATAGCGTGGCGTCGGACTCGGCCTCGGCCTCAGACCCCGAGAAAAAGGTAGGCTGGCTTTGTTAAGGGACGCTGCCTCGCTCCCTCGCACCCTGCGCCCTTGCACGCTCTTTCTGGCCCTCGCCCTGGCTGGGTCGGCCCTCCTGCTGCACCACCTGTCAGATGGGGCCTTCACAGGTGGTCGTCCGGGGCTTTGTCAGGGGACGCTTCCCTCGGCCTCACCCTGCACCCTGCACCCTTTTTCTCCCTTTCTCCCCTTTTATCCTTGTTATTCTCACTCTGCACCCTTGCTCATTCATTAAAAGTGCCGCCCGGATCTCTCTCACCCATTATCCTTCGTTCTTCACCTCTTTCTCCCTTTCATTCACCCTTCCCTCCAGCTCCCCTTTTCTCCCATTCTCCCTTTCATCCTTGCACGCTATTTCTCCCTTTTGCTGTTTCTTTCACCCTTCACCCATGAGCACCCTTCCCACCCATGGTAAATGTGTAGGAGCCAACTGCATCACCACTGCATGACGGCACAATCTCTGCAACTTTCAGTGCTTCTTAAAGACCAGTAAGACTCTGTCATGTTTATTTTGGGTAGATGGAGTTTGTAAACATAGCTGGCAATTATCTCTCATTAAAGAACCGAACCAAGCTCTTGTCTAATCTGGGTATATAAGGGAGGGGTTTGTTGCTCTTTGCCGGAGCTCGGAGGGGCCCTTAACTATGCTTGACGCTTTGGTTGCCATCAAGTTTTAGGGGCCTTCCATTCTTTATCGCAGTAGGTTCAAAGTTGATTCGGATAGAATGCAGCCGTTATATATGATTATGTATTGTGGTGGAAAAAAGTTTTAAAGCTGTTTAAACCACCTGTTTTTTTTATCCCTTAAATTTACTCAGCCTTTGCCCCCCACTCATCTTTTTCCCCCCAACTTCTTCCTCTCTCTGTCTCTTTCTCACACTTTGGTCTTCACCAACCCGGATCTTTATAGGTAGAAGTCACGGGCGGACATTCAGATGGGGATTCCCTGATGCAGCCCTTAAAGAGATTGATCTCAGGTAGAGTTTAAAATGGTATATAGAGGATCAGGTCAGTCTGTCATAGAAGTTGGCATGAGTTCCGATGGGAAACAATTTTAGAATTCCAATACCCATAAACTAGGTCTTCTGTTATAAGTTGGGTTAGGTTTGGTTGGACTGGAATCTTGTATAGCTGTTTATGTGGGCCAGCCTCACGGAAAACCCCTTTGATATTAGAAATTCACTTATTTTAAAAAACAGTCATTACTTCTGGAAATAGCCTTATACGTGTGATTGGTTGTACTTTGGGTTTGATTTTTTAAATGCCAGGAAATTTTTTGTTGTTCTCAGTTGTTAGCTGCTAAAAGTTTCAGTTTAATTTAAAACGCCTGCCTTTCCCTCACATGGTTTTACACCCTCACTGCTCGGAAAAGCCAAGAAAACAACCCTCAAGTTATCATGGGAAGACTTTTGACCCTCCTTGAGAATTTTGTCCAATGAATAAGGTGATGAACATTTGTTAACCTTAGCGAAGGGCCAAAGTGCAAGGGCGCTGATCATTTAGCACTAGGGTTTTAAATTTTGCCGAAAACTGTAGATTCCATCATGGATCTAGCTATCTTAAGTATATTTGGATAGAACTAGGGAGAAGTAAAGAATAAAAATTTCATGACAGTTCCCTCATTGTATCAAATTTCTCTCTCTCCTCTCTTCTCTATCTATCTTCTCTCCCTCTCTCTCTTCTCTCCTTCTCCTTTTCCTCTCTCCTCTCCTCTCTCTGGTATATTATTTATTTACATTTAAAATATATATATATATAAAATATTATATTATATATAATATAAAATAATAATACATATTATATATATTTTTTTAAAAATAATTAAAATATATATAAAAATATAATTAATATATATTTATATTATATTATATATATAATATTTTAAAAATTTAAAAAATTTATTATATTATAAAATATTACCAAAATAATATATATTTATATGTATATACATATGTATTTTATATATGTTGTATGTCTATATAGTATATACATATGTATGTATGTATATATATGTAATTTCATTGTATGATATATGTATGTATGTTATATATATGTATAACATATGTATGTATATATATCTTTTTATAAATTATATATTAGTACATATATTAGTATGTATATATATAGGATATACATGTTATATATATGTATATTTCGAGGATATATGTATATATATGGTTTTTTATTATATGTAGGGTAGTATATATATGTAATATGGTTGTATATTATGTGTATATAGGTAGTATAGTATGGTATATATTGGGGATTTTTTTTTATGGAAAATGTGTATGTATATGTATGTATAATATATGTGTATGTTATGTAGTATATATATGGTATGTATATGTATGTATATATAATTGTATGTTTAATACATTGTAGTATATGATGTATTATTATACAGTGTATGTATATGTGTGTATTATTGATGTATATATATGGATATAAATTAGTATATGTATGTATAAATATATGATATATATGATATAAATATATTTTTATATATGATATAAATTATATATATATATATATATATATATATGTATAAAAAAATGTTTAAAAATATGTATATTATATGTATAAAATATAATTAAATATGTATGTATTAAATATATATAAAATATATGTATAATATTATGATATAATATATGTATAAATATATGTATAATATATATAATTGTAATAAATATATGTATATATATGTATTATTAAATAAGTTAAATGTATATAAATATAGTATATATATGTAATAAAAATTGCATATATATTATATAAATATATTTTAATAATATATATAAAATATTATTAAATTTATTTTAAAATTTTAAATTATTTATATTATTAAAAATTTAAAAAAATTTTTATAAAATATATTTTTTAATAATATTATAATATTTTTATAATATAAAACATAATTTTTAATTTATAATATATTTAAATATATTTATAAAAATATATATAATAATATAATAAAATATACATAAATAAAATATTTTTTTTAAAAAAAATAACAATATTATTACATTTAAAATAATATATTTTTAATAAAATATATATAATAAAATACATAACAATTATAACATTTATATATATATACATACATATACATACAAATTTTAAATACAATATAATAATAATAATATAATAAATATATTTTCATAATATAATAAAAATATTCTAAATAATAACATTATATTAAAATAATTATTAAAATTATAAATAATTTTAATTTCAATAAGTAAATAATAAAATTTAAATATTATATATATATATTAAATTTTATAATTATATATAAAATAAGAAATATTTAATTATATATTTTTATTAAAAATTTTAAAATTTTTATATATTATAATATAATATATATATATATATAATTAAATATTAATATTATATAAAAAAAAAAAAAAAAAAAAAAAAAAAAAAAAAAAAAAAAAAAAAAAAAAAAAATAAAGAAAGAAAAAAAAAGAAAAAAAATTAAGGAAGAAAAAAAATCTACAATGTTTTAAAAACTGATGAATATTATTTCCCTTTTTAATTCCCAAAAGTTTAAATATTTTTAAATAAACTAAAGATCCCCTATGAATCTTTTGTTTTGGTTTTTAAAAAAAGGAAATATTGAAAATTTTTCATTTTTTTTTTTAAAAAAAACAAAATTTTTATTTAAAGAAATAAAAAAAAAAATTAATATAATTTTAAAATTTTTTTTTTAAAATTTTTTTTAAAAAGTTGGGTCCCAAATTACATATAAATTTACAAAAACTAAAAAAACAAAATATTTTAAAAATTTGAAATCTAAAAAAAACCAAAAACCAATTTATTTCAAAAATATTGCTTTTTAATTAAGTATTCAATTTTAAAACTTTTTTTAGTCCCAAATAAAATAAAAAGATTCCCCTTTAAACCAAATTTTAAAAAACAAAAAAAAAATTTAGTATAAAAAGGAAATTTTAAAAATTTTTCCCTTTAAACTTTTTTCCCCCAAAACTTTTTATTAAAAATTTCCTATTTTAAAAAACCTTTAATATTAATAATCTCTTAAAAAAAAAAATTTAAAATACCCAAAAAACATCCTATAAACCCAATTGAAACCTTTTTTTAAAAAAAAACAAAAAAAATTAAAAAAAAAATCAAAATTTAAACTTAAAAATAAAATTTTAAAAATTTTTAAAACATTTTAACTTTTTAAAAAAATTCATGTAAGGGCCCTTTATAAAACAACGAAAAAAAATTAAAAATGAAAAAAATTTAAAAAAAGGGGGGAGAATCCAAAAAAAAGAAAAACAAAATAAAATTAAAGGGCCCCCTTTTTAATAAAAAAAAAAAATAAACAAATTTCCAAAATATAATACCCAAATAAAAAAAAAAAAAAGGGAAAAAAAAAAAATTAAAAGGTTTTAAAATAAATCCCCATTTTAAAAAACTTTTTTGGGAAAAAAAAGGGGACGCTTCCCTCGGCCTCACCCTGCCCCCTGCCACCCTTTTATCCTTGTTATTCTCACTCTGCACCCTTGCTCATTCATTAAAAGTGCCGCCCGGATCTCTCTCACCCATTATCCTTCGTTCTTCACCTCTTTCTCCCTTTCATTCACCCTTCCCTCCACCTCCCCTTTTCTCCCATTCTCCCTTTCATCCTTGCACGCTATTTCTCCCTTTTGCTGTTTCTTTCACCCTTCACCCATGAGCACCCTTCCCACCCTTGGTAAATGTGTAGGAGCCAACTGCATCAACACTGCATGACGGCACAATCTCTGCAACTTTCAGTGCTTCTTAAAGACCAGTAAGACTCTGTCATGTTTATTTTGGGTAGATGGAGTTTGTAAACATAGCTGGCAATTATCTCTCATTAAAGAACCGAACCAAGCTCTTGTCTAATCTGGGTATATATGATGGAGGTTCGTTGCTCTTTGCCGGAGGCTCGGAGGCCTTAACTATTGCTTGACGCTTTGTTGCTGTCAAGTGTAGGCCTTCCATTCTTTATCGCAGTAGGTTCAAAGTTGATTCGGATAGAATGCAGCCGTTATATATGTATTATGTATTGTGGTGGAAAAAGTTTGAAAGCTGTTTATCCACCCTGTTTATTTTATCCATTAAATTTACTCAGCCTTTGCCCCCACTCATCTTTTTTCCCTCCCAACTTCTTCCTCTCTCTGTCTCTTTCTCACACTTTGGTCTTCACCACCTGGATCTTTTATAGGTAGTAAGTCACGGGCTGGACATTCAGATGGAGATTCCCTGATGCAGCCCTTAAAAGAGATCTGATCTCAGGTAGAGTTTAAAATGGTATATAGTAGGATCAGGTCAGTCTGTCATAGAAGTTGGCATGAGTTCCGATGGGAAACAATTTTGTAGAATTCCAATCCACCATAAACTAGGTCTTCTGTTATAAGTTGGGTTAGGTTTGGTTGGACTGGAATCTTGTATAGCTGTTTATGTGGGCCAGCCTCACGGAAAAACACTTTGATATTAGAAATTCACTTATTTAAAAAGCAGTCATTACTTCTGGAAATAGCCTTATACGTGTGATTGGTTGTCACTTTGGTTTAGATTTCTAAATGCCAGGGAATATTTTAGTTGTTCTCAGTTGTTAGCTGCTAAAAGTTTCAGTACATGTAACACGCCTGCCTTACCTCACATGGTTTCTACACCCTCACTGCTCTGGAAAAGCCAAGAAACAACCATCAAGTATATCATGGCAAGACTTGTCGACCCTCCTTGAGAATTTATTGTCCAATGAATATAGGTGATGAACATTTGTTAACCTTAGCAGAAGGGCCAAAGTGCAAGGGCTGCGATGATCATTTAGCACTATGGGTTTTAATTATGCCGAAGACTGTAGGCATTCCATCATGGATCATAGCTATCTTAAGTATATTTGGATAGAACATAGGCAGAAGTAAAAGAATAAATAATTTCATGACAGATTCCAATCATTGTATCAAATTTCTCTCTCTCTCTCTCTCTCTCTCTCTCTCTCTCTCTCTCTCTCTCTCTCTCTCTCTCTCTCTCTCTCTCTCTCTCTCTCTCTCTCTGTGTATATATATATTATATTACATTATATATATATATATATATATATATATATATATATATATTTTATATATATATATACATATATATATATATATATATATACATATGTATGTATATATATGTATGTATATATATGTATATATATATGTACATATATGTATGTATGTATATATATATGGATATACATGTATATATATATGTATATACATGAGGATATATGTATATATATATGTGTATGTATATACATACATGTGTATGTATATGTATGTATATATATATACATGTGTATGTATATGTGTGTATGTATATGTATGTATATATATGTATATAAATATATGTATATAAATATATGTATATGTATGTATATATATAAATATATGTATATGTATGTATATATATAAATATATGTATATGTATGTATATAAATATAAAGTATATACATATATTATATATACTATATATATACATATATGATACATATATAGTATACATTATTATATATATATATATATTAAATATATATATAATTTATATAATATATATAGCAATATATATATACATATATATCTACACTGTAATCATATATACTAAATATGATATACATATACATATATACATATATACATACACATATATACATATATATACATACACACACACAGTTTATATATACATACACATATATATACATATATATGTTTTATACATATATTACATAATACATATATACATACATAGTATATACATATATATACATACATACATATGTATATACATGTATATATATATAATATATATAATATAATATTATATATATATATAATATATATAATATAATATGTATATATATATATATATATAATATAATTTAAATAAATATATACAACACAGAGAGAGAGAGAGGAGAGAGAGAGCAGAGAGAAGAGAGAGGAGAAGAGAGAGAAGAGAGAGAGAGAGAGAAGGAGAGAGAGAGATGAGAGAGGAGAGAGAGAGAAATTGATACAATGATTGGAATCTGTCATGAAATTATTTATTCTTTTAATTCTCCCTATGTTCTATCCAAATATACTTAAGATAGCTATGATCCATGATGGAATGCCTACAGTTTTCGGCATAATTAAAAACCATAGTGCTAAATGATCATCGCAGCCCTTGCACTTTGGCCCTTCTGCTAAGGTTAACAAATGTTCATCACCTATATTCATTGGACAATAAATTCTCAAGGAGGGTCGACAAGTCTTGCCATGATATACTTGAGGTTGTTTCTTGGCTTTTCCAGAGCAGTGAGGGTGTAGAAACCATGTGAGGTAAGGCAGGCGTGTACATGTACTGAAACTTTTAGCAGCTAACAACTGAGAACAACTAAAATATTCCCGGCATTTAGAAATCTAAACCAAAGTGACAACCAATCACACGTATAAGGCTATTTCCAGAAGTAAGACTGCTTTTAAATAAGTGAATTCAATCAAGTGTTTTTTCCCTGAGTGGCCCCAATAAACAGCTATACAAGATTCCAGTCAACCAAACCTAACCCAATATAACAGAAGACCTAGTTTATGGTGGATTGGAATTCTACAAATGTTCCATCGGAACTAGCCAACTTCTATGACAGGGCTGCCTGATCTAATAATACCATTAAACTTACCTGAGATCAGATCTCTTTAAGGGGATCAGGGAATCCATCGAATGTCCAGCCGTGACTTAATACCTATAAAGATCCAGTGGGAAGACCCAAGTGTGAGAAGGACAGAGAGAGAAGAAGTTGGGGGGGAAAAAAGAGAGTGGGGCAAAGGCTGGAAATTAAGGATAAAATAACAGGGTGG
>NC_051397.1:43246793-43274293 GCF_015228065.2 Penaeus monodon | reverse complement strand
CTTTGGGCTGTCCCATTTTCACCCATCAAAATTCCTACAATATAAGCTGGAAAAGAACACACCACAATATAAGCTGGAAAACAACACACCAAGAATCCCTTTTTTTCACAGGCTGTACAATTCTTTACACATATGATCAAGGCTGTAATAATTATTAACACTTAATCGCCTTTAGTGCAGTCTACAAGTTTTCTCCATACCAGAAGCATTGCTCTTTCCTTACCCTCCAATTTTTCCTTGCAGGTCGCAACGAGAAGGGCCAGCTGGGTGTGGGTGACACAGAAAACAGAACTGGTGTTGTAGCCATGGACACAATGTCAGAGTTCACAGTAGTGTCGGCTGCAGTGGGTCGCAATCACACACTCCTCCTTACTGACCGCGGTAGTGTGTTTGCCTGCGGAGATAATAAATCCGGCCAGTGTGGCACAGGCACCACCACAGCTGTTATACACACTCCCTGCAGGATTGATTTCAAGGAGTCCAAGGTCCAGAAGGTAAAGTGTCCTTTTTGGTTGCTCAGTTATTTTTACATTTTCAGGTCAAGATCTTACTGCACTTTTGTTAACAATGTTATTGTTACTTTGCATTTAGTGTGAATTTCAACTTGGTATCTCATTGAACAAGTGTAAGGTAATATATCGTGATGTATCATTTCTCCTGATGTTACCGTTGCCATAAGTGCATAAAGCTTTTGGAAGGAGATTAACCGAGCATCCTGCTCAGGAAGAGGCTATTCTATTATTTTCTCAGTTAAATGGGGATGGAGCGATACCATCTATGAGCCAGTTCCAGCTCCAGGAAGGATACTATGTGTATGCACAAAACCCATTCCTGTCAGATGGTACCAGCAGCACAGTGTGTGTTATAGAAGATTTAGTTATAAAAAAAAAAAAAAAAAAAAAAAAAAAAAAAAAAAAAAAAATAACACATTGTTGCTTATTGATACCATAATTCCACAGTCTGTATATTATCTGAAGATATATTATAGAGCCAACTTAACAAGAGAATCTGCACAAAACCCATTCCTGTCAGATGTTACCAGCAGCACAGTGTGTTATAGATTTAGGTATTAAAAAAAAAAAAATGGATAACACAATGTTGCTTATTGATACCATAATTCCACAGTCTGTATATTATCTGGAGAGAAAATATTATAGAGCCAACTTAACAAGAGAATCTGTTACCATCTTGTTACAGCAAAACAAAAGACAAATATAGACCACAGAAAATGGCAAAACAGCAAAAAAAAAAAAAAAAAAAAAAAAATGGCTATAGCATTGCAAGGAGGAGGCAAGGAGTCTTCATCCCATGTGTGGGTGTTCAAGTAGGTCTACAAGCCACACCCACAGAGGAGGGAGAGTTGCCGCTCAAGTAAGCATAATGCCCAGATTTTGGTCCTCGCACAAATGGGAGTCACATGTACAGGCGTCATAACATACCACTTGGTCTGCGGGGTGTAGTTGTACATGCGGCAGTACACCAGAGCGTGTGGAGTGGGATGTTCCACTACATGTAGCAGACTCCTGCTCCCAGTGTCCAGACATTACCAAAAATCACCAGAGTTTATGACACTCAGAGATTTCTGATACCTGTCGGCTTTGGGTTAAATTTAAACTCAGTGACACTTTGTGGCATATGTACAAGCTATATCAAGGGTGGGCCAAAGTGGTGAATGGCACCTATCCAGGCAGTGAGACAATGCAGACTACTCCCTAATCATCCTAACACTACAAATTCTTTTCCCTTTTGGGAAAACCTGATGTTAACCATGGTGCAGCTGCAAGTGGGAGGTTTTATGGTTGTAGTGATATTGTGAGGTTATTCACTAATCCTTGTTATATTATGGAAGAATCAAAATTATGTAAATGAACGTTGATTTTAATTTTATTTTATTTATTTCTCCTCCTCCTCCTCCCCCCCCTCCCCCCATCTCTCTCTCTCCTCTCTCCCTCCTCTCCCCCTCCTCTCTCCCTCCTCTCTCCCTCCTCTCTCCCTCCTCTCTCTCTCCTCTCTCTCTCCTCTCTCTCTCTCTCTCTCTCTCTCTCTCTCTCTCTCTCTCTCTGACACCAATGTAACATGTGTCAAGTTCTACTTACAATGTATACTTAATGTGGCCTCGATGGGAAATATAATTATATTCAAGAAAGAAGATTGAAAGTCGGTGTTGGTTTCCAAAGCTTAAACAAATTGTTTTTTTTGCTGCAATCTCCACATGAATGTCATTGTGGACTGTTGTTTTAGCAAATAATTTCCCCTTACCTGTTTACCATTTATGTTAATGAGACGATAGAATACTCAGTCAAATTACAAGGTTTTTAGTGACAGACACTCCACTTTTGCCCATTGCCCAGTCAAGAGAAAAGCAGTTTAAGGCTGCAAAAGATCACAGCTATGTTTAACAGTGAGCAATAAAAATATAGATTGTGAATTAGCTGATTCATATTACATAAAATTAAATGAACTTGGTTGGATCTGGGTGCCTTGCAACATGATGGCATTAGGTTCCTTTACCCATTAGCTCCGGTTGTGTCACGGCAATCAAATCACCAAAAATCTGGGAATAAGGCTAACAGGTTGTTGCTTGTGGTCCAGGCACATGCAAACGTGTGTGTGGTGACAAGACGCTGTGCTTGCTATTTAGAAGGTTATTTACTTTTTTTTTATGCATAACCTTTTTTTTTAAGTCTACAACTCAGTGCAAGAAAAATAACACTATGTAATACTTTTTTTTTTTACATAGTATTCAGTTTTCTATAATACAACCTGCTGCTCACAGCACTGAGACTACGATGCATAGCATGGAAGTGGCATCTTCCAAGGAGGTGGCACCCTTGCAGTCACCACTCACGGATATTACATTCCACACTCATACATCGATGGGAATAATTAAAAATCGCCAAATGATTAAAATAAACCTCCTAAGAGGTTTGTGCACTTGTGGCAAGTCTTTTCCATCACCCTGACCTTCAGTCAAAACATAACGGCAGGTTCACGTCACCTGGCCTACAGCCAGATTTTCCCGTGACAGCATGTTCACGTCACCCGCCCCTTGACCCAGATTTTTTCATGACATTATGATCATGTCACCTGGATCTAACGAGTTAAATGGCCACTCTCCTCTGTGTATGGATCATAGGCCACACATATACTCACACAGTATCAACACTCCTTTGCAGTACTATTAACCCCTTTTTCTGCAGATGCATTTTTGCTGTTTTGCCATTTTCCAGAATCTGTATTTGAAATATACTATATGATATCAAAATATTAATAAATGTTTTTGTTGAGCAGACTCCATATAATCTCGCCGGATAGTTTACTCTCTGTAAAATAACTTTTTTTTTTAATACTAATTGGCTCCTTGCTGGCTGAGCACTTGTGGAGCCATCTATGTGCAAACAAAATTCTCAAAAGAAAATGACAGTAGACAGTGTGATTACCCAGCACCAATGGGTTAAGTTTGTAACCTTGGAAAAAATGGTGTTTTGAAATTTTAAATCCATGGAGAGAGACATGAGCCTCAAATTTTAGAATATTGAATCCTTTGTATATAGAAAATTTAGTTATTTTGGCTACATTTCAAGGTGCAGGGTTTAAAGTAAATTGATAGAATTCACTGTGTATTTCAGTCCTTAAAGTTACATGTGTGGTAGTAGTATTGCAGTGCACAGTTTAGGGAGTGTGGAAAATCAGGAAATGGTTAAGCTACCACTTTATTGTTTTTTAACTTGGTTGTAATTGCTTTATAAATTGATTATCATGTATATTGGTTACAGTTTCACTGTATGAAATTGGAAATTCAGCATCCAACATTCTACATTGACTTGTTTTCTCAAATCAGTTTCCTTGACAGAAAATGTGGTAACACGCCTTGCAGGAATCATCCCAAAATGGCCATATGCTTTGCCTCTTTTCACTTACTATTCAATCTTTTGCAGGTCGCTTGCGGTGCAGAATTCAGCATGATTGTTGACAGGAAAGGCTACTTGTATTCCTTTGGGTTACCAGAGTATGGGCAGTTGGGGCACAACACTGACGGTAAATTCTTTATTACCAGCAACAAGTTATCTTACCAACATGAGCGATCGCCCAGAAGAGTTCCCATCTTTGTGGAACGCAGCAAAGACGGGCATCCCACTCCCGTCACCGATGTCCAGATTGTGGACATTGCATGTGGAAGCAACCACACTGTAAGACCTGTTTTGAGGTGTTTTTGCACATTTTCTTTTTCTTTTTTTATCTAGTGGTATTGTATGCAAGAGCCATAAGAAAAATATTTATATTGACAAGCCTTAATTTTAAATAATTTAGTCTTTGATGCCTCATGAAGAGCAGCTGAAAGTCATTCTTTGAGTATACTTACTCATTGTTTATTAATTATTGCTCTACAAGATTGACTGTTTTAACTGATTCATTAATTTTGTCTGAAGTGGAACAAAAAATTCTTTAAACAGTGGGTCCCAACTTTTTATATTACCTGAAACACCTTTTTCTCAAATCTCTAACACATCTGTGACCACCAACATCACACACTCTCATTACATTTTTAAGTATTTTTAGGCTGAGATAAAATGAGACAAGGCTTAATAGCATATTCTTCACCCCTTGCTGATGGGTACCATGTATGTATATCCATGCTACATGCATCAATATCCTCTGTGACCCCCTGGGGGTTGCAACCTACCTGGTGCTCTAAAACAAATACATACCTCTTACCATTTCAGTACACATATCACAAACAGCAGCATTTCTCAGACACTCATAATCCCACATTCCAGGTTGCCCTTGATGCCAAGAAGAGAGCCTTCTCATGGGGCTTTGGAGGCTATGGTCGGCTGGGCCACGCTGAACCCAAAGACGAGTATATACCCAGGCTGATCAAGTTCTTCGATGGCCACAACCGCGGGGTTGAGAAGGTCTATTGTGGTTCCACCTTCACCATAGCTGTCAGCGTGATGGGCATCTTCCTCTGGGGCCAGACCAAGCGCACTGGGGAGGCTAACATGTACCCTAAGCCCCTGCAAGACCTCTGTGGTTGGGATGTGCGCTCTGTCGGCTGCTCCATCACCTCCATTGTGGTTGCTGCTGATGAGAGTGTCATAGCTTGGGGCCCCTCACCTACCTATGGAGAGCTGGTGAGTGTTCTCTTTTCTAGAATTGATGTTTTGATTAGTGTAAACTGTTTCTTCTTGTTCACTTTTTCCTTACATTTTTTTTTCACTCAGTACTAATCATTGTCACATTTTTCTAGATTTTTGTTTTCTCATCACTTTTCTATTAGTGTAATTCTTTCATATTTTCTTTTCTTTATCATCATGCTTCCCTATTTGGTATTTTTTCTTCTTTTGTTTTATCTCTCTCTCTCTCTCTCTCTCTCTCTCTCTCTCTCTCTCTCTCTCTCTCTCTCTCTCTCTCTCTCTCTCTCTCTCTCTCTCTTTTTTTTTCTCTCTTTTCTCTTCTTCTCTTCTCTTCTCTTCTCTTCTCCTCTTCTCTTCTCTTTTTTTCTCCTTTTTCTCTTCCTTTTCTCTTCCTTTTCTCTTTTTCCTTCTCTTTCTCTTTCTTTCCTTTTTTCTCTCTTTTCTCTTCTCCTCTTCTCTTATCTTCTCTTCTCTTTTTTTTTCTCCCTTTTCTCTTCCTTTTTCTCTTCCCTTTTCTCTTCCTTTCTCTCTTTTTCCTTTTCTCTCTCTCTCTCTCTCTCTCCTCTCTCTCTCTCTTTCCTCTCTCTCTCTTTTTCTTTTCTTTTTTCTTTTCTCTCTTTTTTTTTCCCTTTTTTTTTTTTTCCCTTTTTTTTTTTTTTTTTTTTTTTTTTCTTTTTTTCTCTCCCCTTTTTTCCTTTTTCTTTTTCTCTTCTCTTTTTTTTTTCTTTCCCTTCTTTCCCTTTCTTTTTTTTTCCCCCTTTTTCTCTCTTTTTTCCTCTCTCTCTCTCTCTCTTCTCTTTTCTCTCTCTCTCCCCTCTCTCTTCCTCTCCCTCCTTCTTTCTCTTCTTTCCCTTCCTCTCTCTCTCTCTTTCCCTCTCTCTCTCCTCCCCTCTCTCTCTCTCTCTTTTCCCCTCTCTCTCTCTCTCCTCTCCTTCTCTCTTTCCCTTTCTCTTCTCTCTCTCCTCTTCCCTCTCTTTTCTTTCTCTCTCCCCTTCTCTCTCCCCTTCTCTCTCTCTCTCTCTTCGTCTCCTCTCTCTCTCTCTCTCTCTCTCTCTCCCCCCTTTCCTTTTCTCTCCCTTTCCTTTTCTCTCCCTTTCCCTTTCTCTCTCTTTTCCCTTTCTCTCTCTCTTCCCCTTTCTCTCTCTCTTTCCCCCTTTCTCTCTCTCTTTTCTCTTCTCTCTTCCTCTCTCTCCTTTCTCTCTCCCCTCTCTCTCTTTCTCTCTTTCCCCTCTTTCTCTCTCTTTCCCTTTCCCTTTTCTCCTTCCCTCTCTCTCTCTCTCTTTCCCTCCTCTCTCCTCTTTTCCCTCTCTCTCTCTCCTTTCCCTCTCTCTCTCTCTTTCCTCTCTCTCCTCCTCTCTTTCTCCTTCTTCTCTCTCTTTCTTCTCTCTCCCTTTCTCTTCTCTTCTCTCTCTCTCTCTCTCTTTCCCTTTCTCCCCTCTCTCTCTTTCCCCTTCTCTCTTCTCTTTTTTTTTCCCTTCTCTCTCTCGTCTCTCTCTCTCTCCTCTCTCTCCTCTCTTCTTTCTCTCTCTCTCTCTCTTTTTCTCTTTCTCTTTTTCTCTCTTTCTCTCTCTTTCAGTCTCTCTCTTCCTCTCTCCTTCCCATTCTCTGCCAATTTTCATTCCCCACTTTTCTCTTCCCTTTTTCTCTCTTATCTTCTCCCTCTGTTTTTCCTTTGGTTATCCATCTTCTCCTAAAGTGATTTTTTTCACATGAACATGAAAGGACTTGTTTCCTTTCATTCTTTTTTTTCTTTCCAGTGTCTCTGTCTTTCTAATTTTTTCTTCTCTTTCTCGGTTTCTCTCTTCTCTTTTTGTTCTTTCATTTTCTTATCTCCTCTTCGCTTGCCATCTCAATGCCGTGTGACTTTATTACCTTTTAACCCTTTCCCGACGGGTAGTTTTCATAGTGGCCCAGGCCATGCTGCCGGGGGCATATATCGTCGCCCTAGCATGTGCGACCACTCATGCCAAATACTAGCATCCCTTGCCATTTCTTCATAATACTACGAGCATATGTTGTATTTTCAGTTTTCATTATTTTCTAAAGTCTCTACTTGCCATATTTCCTGATAAATCGAGACTGAAGGATATTTTTGTTGTTATGTAGACTTCATAGTTGATCATTATTCTGTCTATAGTCTGAATAAAATAAGCAGTGTGTGGCATCATGGAGTTGAAATTGTCAGTTTATTGTATGTATGTATGTATGTTTTTTTGCATAATAAAATGAGAAAGTGTTAAAAACGACTTAATCACACTTTCAGTGGCAGAAAAATAATATTTTGCACAATATTTTACACCATGGCATGTACGTACATGCCCCCAGCAGATAGTCCTGCCATGCCATGGCATGTGTGTACATGCCACCCGTCGGCAAAGGGTTAATATTTCTAATCATCATTTACTTTGCCTCTCACTCATTAGTCACTGTCCCTCTGCCCATAGGGTCTTGGCGAGAATGTGAAGTCCAGCACACAGCCCAAGGAGGTGAAGTCCCTGGAGGGTGCCCACGTCAGCCAGGTGTCCTGCGGGATGGGCCACACCATTATGGTGGTGCGGGATGAGACCGATAAGGACAAGGAGATCTTGGAGAAGTTGAAAGAGATTCCCCTTTAAGGAGGAACTGTTTTTGGTCTTTTTTCTATTATTATTATCTTTTGTTTTACATTTTTGTTTTCTTTCTCATTTTAATAATTAGAAAGATACTCCAGAAGGACCACTGTTGCAAACATGTATATACGTACAAGTACGCATATATATCTATATATCAGCCAGGTATCGACCTATTTTGTATTTTGTTTCTTTTGAGATATATGTAGAAAGTATTACAAAGAAAATAATAATGATTTAAAAAAAGACAACAGTGTAAAACACAGTTGTAGGTACAAACATAAAAGGAGAGGCAACATGGCAGTTTTGTAAATGAGGAAGGTAATGAGTTGGCTAAGGGAGAGTGGTGAGAACTGGCCTCAGCTTGTGGTGCCAGTGACTCGACCATTGGCCTGGGAGTCCATCTCTCCCTGGGATGCGGCTTTAAGTCGTTTCAGAACAGTCCCCTGAGTAGTTTTGGGTAGCTAACCCTTCTACCTCATGCTAGGCTGAGGTTTTTACAGTAGAGTTAGGTTGCATTCTGTCATTTACATCTATATATATACATATATTGATAAGGAAGACAGTACCTTGCTATTCCACAGGTGGCTGATGGATTTTATTGCTTTCCATTTACATGCATCATATGTTTTTTCTTATCTTTTTTAATTTTGTCTTGAGCAGGATCTCTTTATTTATTAATTAGTAGGTATTTGTAAGTTTATTTTATTTTTCTGCAAAGTTCAGCATCATTTCTGCGAATCTAAGTGTGTATTTGAGGGGTGTAAGGAACCCAGAGATACTTGGTTTGGTGTTGTGAGATGTGGACTGGGATCTACCCTAGTTCAAACCATGTGGAATAGCCAGAGCAACTTGCGCAGTGACCTGCTTGAAGTTGTCAAAAGTCATTTGTTCGCAGGTAGGAGACGGAATAGGTGCGTCTCGGTTTGCCTTTCCTCCGTTCATTTGTTCTGTTGACAGTGGAAGCCAATAGCTTTGAGATTAGAGCAGAGATTGACAGATAGTTTTTTTTTCTTTTCTTTTTTTATTTTGACTAACATTTATTTGTGTACCATTAAGATATTTCATATTTTTTAAGAATAGTTTTCTTTTCTACATGTAGGTTTTCAATGTCCTCTTTTTTTCTTTTTTTCTTTTTTTTGTGTGTCATTTTGGTCGCAGATCTTCCATTGATTTCCCCATGTTCCTCTTGATCTGTCAAATGCCTTCAGTATTTATGGCTATGAAAGATGAAGCCATTATCAAAAACACAATATTCTGGTCACAAAGATGATATTCCTAATATCCCATGTGGACAGCGAGCAAAACTTTTTCCCCCCCTCACGCATTTCAACATGTCCAATGTAATCTACAGAAAGGGTTTTGAGTCAGTCATGACTCCTGTTCCCTCTCATGAGCATGTCCTTTTTAGACAACTATCTCTACCATTAAACACAAGATGCGTCAGGAGAGGGAAGCTAAAAAATTCTCTTTTTTATGCAACAGCTCGCGTTCTCCTGATGGTGCTTACCTCATTTTTCTTCTCATCTTAACTTCTCTTTTTTTATATATACATATAAATTTTTGTAAAGATTCTGAGATAAAAATAGAAAATAAAAGATACACTGATGCAACTTGGCAATTGTTTAGGGAATAATTAATAGTGAGTAAATACACATCTTTTCTCTTTATAAAATATGCGTCAAGTGGATTTTTGTAGTTTTACACTGGGAAGAGAGGATGGTGGAAGGAGAATCTGGCTGTATTTATCATTGGACCTCTAAGAAAGACACATTCCATGGTTAAAAGATGTTTTACACCTCATCTGATTGAGTGGTAAGCTTTCTGCATTGTAATACCAAGGTTGTGAAAGAATTGAGAAATGATGGAAATTTTTTAAAGATACTAATAGTAATCCCAAAATTTGGAAGTTGCTTTTTCAGCCCTATTTATGCCTAGAAAAGCCACACCAGTCAAATGAGGTTCTTGTCAGCACTGAGTAATTTTCAGTTAAGCAAGAGACTTCCAACTAATAAAAGAAAAATAGTTTTAAGAAAAAAAATCATGCCACTTGGGCAAAAAGCAAGTCTAGCAAGCCACTTGAGCCACTAGCTTAAGCTGCAATGAGGGAATTTTTCCATTTTTTTGGACTCAGGAATGTTGTGCAAATACCTGCTAGTTAAGCCAGAACTTCTTGCGTACCTGACCATTAACACTTAAGTTCTTGACTCATTTTAGAGAGAGAGAATGAGAATTTAAAATAGTATAAAAGACAGAATAATAATGTTCACAATACCATTGATAACCCAACATCCTCCTGACCCAAAAAATTGTCCAAAAGATTACTAACAGTTTCCTTTCACAACAATCAAAGACAACACACACTGCCATGAACCAGCACTACTGGGAGTTTCATTGCATCATGCTCTGTTGATCTAATTGAATCGATGGGAGAGAGAAGCAACACACCAACAAACCTTCCAGCTTTTTCTACCAGTATTACCTACTATATCAAGCATTAAAGTTTTTGTAACCATTTTCCAGAACCTGTTTTCATCACTTGCATATTGTGAAACACCAGAGCTAGTAGTTGACCTGCCAAGCATTTCATCATCATCAGAAAAAAAAAAGAAAGAAGAAAAATATTTTGTTTTTTAACACATGTATTTTAGACTTTATGATTGCCATTGGTAGAGGAGACTGCTCTTTGCATGAAACATCAGCTAGGTGATGTTTGGACAGGGGAGAGATGTACAAATATTACTCGGAACCTTGTTGATCCTGAATAGGGTAGATTATCCAGGCAAGGTTCCTTTTCTACAAGCTTTAGAATGTTGTAAGATACCGTATTCAAAAAGGAGCAACAAAGCAGTAATTGCTGCCATACCTATTATCAAGCCTTTAAGTTTTTATTTCTATTATTTTTATTGTTTTTTTGTTCCCCCACCCCACCCCCAGTCGATCCCTCTGGATAAAACAGCTTTCAGTAATTTGATTAGCATTCTTGACTTTTCACAATGAGACACTAAATGTTTCACATTTTTCTGGTATTTTAGATCTTGTGATAGTCTGTGAGGGCCAAAAATTATACCTGCTCATATATGTAAAGAATGATAAATGTGTAGTAAAGTTTTTAAGTGGTTATGTAGGGATTCTAAACTTTTTCAGAAATGATTGTAATCTTTGAAAAAAATAAGTAATTTATAAAAAAAATCTGCAATCTTTAGCTCTTTAATGATGAGACAGTTTTACAAGAAAAGAATTTTTTTCAAAAAAGGCATGCATACATAGGTATGTTGCTCTGTTACTTGATGTAACTTCTGGTTTTACACACAAGAATTTTCTGAAGGCGACTCTTCAATTTAGCTCAGGACAATGAACCAACAAGAGAGAGTGTGTGCCTCTTTAGTTTAAGCTATTTTCTTTTTTCTTTTTTTCTTTTTTTTTTCTAATAACCAGACAACAGAGCCATCTTTCACAGCAATTCTACTTTCTCTCTTAATTTTTTATTTATTTATTTAACTTTTGTATCGTTTTTTTTTAAGTAGTTCAAAGGCTATACAGAGGTATGTGTATGTATGTGCGCGTGTGTTGGTGTGCACATTGTGTGATTAAAGAGGTAAGCTTAAATGTGACCAATTTTCTTGTCTGTAGGCATACTATGTTGAAGGAATGCTGGTTTACATAACTGTGTTTGAATTAGAACATTTAACATTATTGAACCTATTTTTGAACGGGTATGTGAGGCTTAATAACTTAATAAATAAATAAATAAAAAATGACGCAGTAAAAAAAAAACAAAAAAACTGTAGTATAGTTTAAACAGCTTTGTGAACAAATAGAATATTAACTCTTTGTCATAATTTTACAGGGTTGACCAAACAGTCTTCAGTGTATGGCTAGGCTTTTTAAGGGGTTGAGCAAATAGCATTGCTCTGAGCTAGATCACTCTGGAATGTTCTAGAAGATATGTACTGGTGAGAGGTCCCATCCTAAACCTTCTTCAGAGGACTTCCATCATTGTCTTGTTACATCCACTTTGGTATAACTCATGCAACCTAGTTTAAAGGAATGAAAATTACTAAATATAAAAAAAAAGAAAAAAAAATCCAAAAAAAGGTAATAATCCTCAATGATACACATGTCTGGAAGACATATTGTGTTCCCAGCAATATATATATATTGTTCCAGTGACCTCAAAATAATTTCTGCCTTAATTTGGATTTTTCTGGTGATTTTTCAAAGCTAAAGCATACCTTGGCATTTTGTATTTTCCTTTTTTTTTTTTTTTTTTTTTTTATTTAGAGAGAAGTTAACTTACCTTTTTATGTTCAATTAGAGGAAAAACAAGTTTGGTTAAGAGAAGAGATTACACAAAGTGGTAAACATTCCACGCACACAAAAAAATTATAATTACCTTTTTTTCTAATTCTAATTAACAGGATTTGATCTCTACAAGAAGGACGATTCTCATTTCAATTGTGTTTGTTCATTTGTGTAATGACATGACATGAAGTATGAACTCATTCATTTCTAGTTAGAGCTAAGAGCAGATTTAGCGCATAACTAGTCTAGGTTTAGGTTTAACTGTATAGAATGTGCATGTACAATTTTTATTAGCCATTTCTTGAAGATATTAGAGTAGTAAGATCAGTTTTTACAGCCTGTTTATTTTTATACCATGTACGGTGCAACTCACGGACACTCCATCAGTATTACAGGAATGATTTTTGGCATTGTATCAAACTGTATATTTTTGCAGTACCTCATGTTCAGAGTTAATTAAATTATGGGCAGGTTTTGCACCAAATTATTAAATTTGTATCTATTAGACTTAGTGTATTAATGGTTTAAGATACTCATTTTTTGTCTTTTTTTAAGAGTCATGTTAAAATAAACTTAATATTATTGGAATATGGCTATTGCCAACATAATAAAGTTGGGGCTGCATAAGCATCATAATCTTGAATGTTTGTCTCATTTACCCAATGTGTAAAAAAAAAAAATATTGATGTTTATTGGTCTCTTTTCTCTTCTGCTCTTTTGTCATATTTGTGCTTTAAAAAAAAAAAAATCCTACTGCTTTATTAATTTTTTTTTTCTTTTCCTAAGTAGATCTGGCATAGGAACAGATCAGTGCTTAAAAAAAAAAAAGTGTATGCCTTGTTTCACGTACAAAAATGTGTAATAACTGGCATTTCATTAGATAATTCAGTGATTAATAAACGAACCTGAAAGAAATCAGACTTCTTAGAGAGATAAATGATCTTTTATTTTCTATTTAACTGTTAGCAATTGCAAATCGGGTAAGAAAAATACATCACTAACCAGTTGAAGAAGCAGTTCTAAGAAAGGCTGTGTGACCCTAAAGTCCAAAAGTTGTAGTAAAAAGTATGAAGTGTATAACCCTTGCACAATAGCCTAAATACAGTGTATGATTTTAAATGCTTATTAATCATTCGACAAGGTCATTATTTCAGAGCATACAAGCTTCTTATGTTAAGGTATGGGATGCATTCTATACATCTGCTGGATCAAGAGATAGTGCAAAGAAATTGGGTAGAAAAACAACCTTTCAATCATGATATTGTATATTGAGAACAAGGCACACGACATTAGGCACATGAGTCTGGTAAACCTTACAAGTCATCATACTGTAATACCTAGTGAGCTTCCTGTAATGAGGCAGGATGCAGATGAGGGGAAAGAGGGGTGGAAGGGGATAAAGACTCCTCTTTATTTTAGAAGTATATTTAAGAAAGTAAGATAGGAGTCCACTGTCAAATAAATACAGTTTTCAAGAATAAAAGACTTCTTTGTTTTAGAAGTCTACTTCAAAAAAAAAGCCAGGAAAAGGTAAGACATTCATATTCCAAGGTTGTTTATGTTTATCTCCATTGCGAATACTTACAGATTCTGTTAAGGCACCAGATGAGTTTAAGACTAGAACTTGACAACTACAACGTGTCTCATTGATCATTTTCTTCAAGAGAAATTTACAACTGTCCAAGAGAGGTCATGCAAGTAAATCATTTAATGCAGTCACTTGCTCATTTTCTTCAGACCTTCATTTGAGACGGTAAAAGTCACTGTAATGCACATTTTGCACTGCTTAGTCCACTGTTAAAACACATTTTCAGATTTCCTTATCAATACGAGCAAAGGAAGTTGTGAGAATTTGAGGGGAAAGGAGTAACGAAATGGTATGATGATGATATTGATAATAATTGTTCTGGGTAAAAAGAAAAACAAACTAATTCTATTATGGGAGCTAAAGGCAGTTTGCTTATAAATATATATATTTTTTAAGGAAAAAAATATATAGGTAATAGCAGATAAAGAAAGAACTGATATTTCTATTAATGCACATAGTAATCATTTGAGTATCTACATAAATAGGTGTTAATAACTGTAATATAAAAATGACAAATGATAATGAAAATAACAGACAATACTACTACTAACAATAATTAAACAAACGCATTGGCACATACAAATTACACTGATGATTGTGATAATCACTGAAGCAATGTTTTCTGTACGAAATGATCAAAATAGAATGGGAACAATAAAAATGAAGGCCGTCTTGGAGGGAAAAATAGTCAGGGTCACTTTTTTATAATGCAAAATCAATTACATCACAATACTGTATGTAAATCGTGTCATCACCATTGGGTTTAAATTCTGCAGGCATCAAAAGTCATGTGGGTGTTTGAGCAACTTCTGTCAAAATCGTGGGTGTACGTGATACATTTTACTTTTTTAAACGTTCTCACTGTCTTTGTGGAAACGTTACGTGTTGCTTTTGGAAAACATGTTACAAGAAAATGCAAAAGACTAACAACGGCCTATTTTCAAAAATCGTTACAAAGCACTGTCGTTTATAATTTTATCCTTCATCGCCTTATTGGAGTAGAGGGAGAAGTTTGAAGAAAATGGAAATGATGAAAGGAATAGAAGAGAGAGAAGATAAAGGCGATATTTTTTTTTTTTTTTTTATCATGAGGATATACATCAATTTCCTTACTTCTTCGCCTTCCTCCTTTTTCTAGTGTATCTTTTTCTTTCTCTTCTTTCTTTTCATTGACAAGGGTCAGTAGTGCAGTTTATCGCCATTTATAGTCGTTGAATCATAGAGAGAAGTCTTCCCTTACACTGAAGCACTGACCCTTTCTGTCTGCAGGCAGGGGCGTAACAGGAGGCTAGGAAAGGCAACGGGACTGTGAAAGAGAAGTGTTAGATTCCCAGAGCTTTAAAAGAGAGTGGGTCTTTAGCACGCTACTGTCTGCAGGCATTGTATTCTGTGGTTAGACTTCTTTGGGATGACTCCGAAAAGCAGAAAAAATGGGAATTCAGGTTTCTTGGAGCTCGTTGGGTTTTAAAGTGACAAGTAAAAAAAAAAAGCACAAAGTGCCTCTTTTAAGTTTGCTTTCACTTAACATGATTCTCCAAGTCTATGCCAAATTTTCCCTGCATTTGCAAATACTGAACAATAAGTAATACCTCTATTTGTATTCGCTAATGTAATTTCGATCTGTCTTGACAGAACATGATTTACCAGAGTTCCCCCTCAACCTCCACGTGATGTGTCACGTCACTAAATAAAATGTGTCGTCACACGCTTACTTTTATTTCTATAAAGAATTGCGGCGTCTCATAACAGCGATTGTGGTGGATGAGTGTGAACTGCTCGCTATCCATAATACATTTTGAACACGCGTGAAAACTAGTTTATTCCTTTGTTGAATACACAGAGAAACACAATGTTTGGGCCACATGCTACTACACCTAAACACAAGTAATACTGTTGTGAACCCCAACTACGAATGGTGACGTCATCGGTGGAGTGGAGGAAACACCAAAGGCGTTCAATCATAATTTTTTTTTTCGAACCGCAAAATCAGGTAGCTCGAGACAATCGTTTCGATTGTTTGCCACGATAAGACATGTTAACTGTTGACTCACCTTGATTTTGAGTCATTGAAACAGGATCCATCATCACTGAGAGTCTGATATTACAGACAAAGGGATATCAGGCACACGACAAGACTTAATTAAGAATCCTCTTCGGTTTAAGAACGAAACAGCAGCATCTTTTTCTTATGGATGTCTTCAGAATACAAAGACTTCCTCCCAAGTTTCTCTTCATGATTTGCCGAACTATACAAAACGACTAATTACAGTATAAATCAACACGCTTATTGCAAAGTGCTTTATGCCAACTTTTATATAAATATATAACTTTCGTGATTTCTTATATGAACACATTACTTGTTTAAAACATCCCATCGGTATATACAGGTGGAAAATATATACAGTAGAAAATTATACTATTGCTAATCGCTAAATGCATATAGCGTATTACGATGAATTTGGTTTATGTCTGACTGAAATATTTATAACCGAGCTAAAATATGATTTACTCTCAGCATTGCTGAATTGGCTCTCAAAGTAATCATTGATGATTATTATGCACTTTCAAAAGTTTTGTATGTACAAAATCAGTCGCTTTGTTCGCACTGATGCAGTTATTAAGTAATTCTGCCCCGTCATTTCCATCATATACATACACATATATACAGTACGTGTGTGTGTGTGTGTGTGTGTGTGTGCATATATATATATATATATATATATATATATATATATATATATATATATATATATATATATATATATATATATATATATATATATATATATATATATATATATATACATGTATGCATATGTATATATATATATACATAATATACATATATACGTGAGTGTGTGTGTGTGTGTGTGTGTGTGTATGTTTATATATATATATATATATATATATATATATATATATATATATATATATATATATATATACATATGTATGTATGCATGTATGTATGCATTACGTCTGTAGGTAGGCTTGCCCCGGTCAGACGCGCTACAGCAGTTTGTCCCAGTTGAAGTCGTCGGTGATCTCCTCGTCGTCGGAGTGGACGCCCGAGCCCGTGATGAGGCCCACCTGGATGGCCTCCATGTCCTCCGCCAGGCCCCGCACCAGTGCCCCCTCCAGCCCGTCGTCGTCCGCGGGGCCCTCCGCCTCGAGCGACGCCCTCGACTGGCCCGGGGGCGTGAGGGGCGCCAGGAGCCGCGCCAGGGGCTCCGAGAGCGTCCGGGGGCTCAGCGGGGCGGGCTCTCTCCTCATGATGGTGACGGTGCCGCCCGAGCCGTGGCCGGCGGCGCTCACCGACTCGCTGATGGTGGACACGGGCGGGGCGTCGCGCTCCCCGCACTCCTCCTGCACACCCAGGTTGAAGCTGCCGTCCAGGGAGAGCTCGGCGGGGCTGCTCACCTGCTGCGGCGAGCGGAGGACGTCGTCGGGCGGCACGGCGTTCGACACCAGCAGCGGGTCCGCCACGAGCGTCTCGATGGTCTCTCCGGACGTAGGCGGCAGCGGGACGGGGCCGGGGTCCAGGGCGACGCCGCGCAGGCCGTTGACGGCGCCGTTGACGGGCGTGGCGTGCGGCGCGCAGGGCTGGCCCACGCAGCTCGCGGGCGTGGCCGAGTTGGCCGTCGTGGTGAGGAAGTCAGCGTACTCCCGCAGGAGCTCCGGCGTGAGGTTGTTGAGCAGGTTGAGGTCGCAGTCCTTCATGGTGATGCCGTCCACGGGGTCCCGCCACAGCACGTCGCCGTCGCCCGCGCCCACGACGCCCGTGCTCGCCCCGGTCACGTTCACGGCCGCCGCAGCGCCGGGTCGCCCGTCCAGCACCAGCCCTGGCGAGACATTTCCATATTAGGAGGCTTTCCTTCGTACTTTCTGCCCTTTTGATTTCTAGGTTTCTTACACTCATAGTTTACACTTTAGTTATGTCTTTATCCCCACTCCTTCCCTCTCTTCTCCCTCCCTTGCTCTCTCCCTCCATCTCCCCTCTCTCTCTCCTCCCTCCTTCCTTCCCTCTCTTCCCCCTGCCCCCGTCCTCACCTTCAGTTCCCGGAGTCCAGATCTGCGACTGCGGCCACGGGTCGAGCGAGTTGTTCCAAGGGCTGATCAGCGCCGTGTTGCTCCTGCGATGCAGGTCGCCGCCCCCGGGACCCGCCGCCGCTGCCGCCGCCGCTGCCATCGCCGCCGCCGCCGCCGTCGACACACTCACCGACGACGCGGGTACGGAAGCTGCTTTTCCTCCCAACGTCAAGGAGTCGTTGCTGTTGCTGTTGCTGTTGCAGAACGTCAGGTACGGGTTGAACTACGAGAGAGAGGAAAAAAAAATGCATGTGAAATATATACGTCGAAATGAGAAGGAAAAAGTTATTTCAACTTTGTTTTTTTGCCTTTGCTCATGGTATCCTTTATGCATTTCATAATGACAAACCAACAAGTATAGAAAATAAAAGACTAGCTTACATAGGTAAATATTCTCCCCTTCAACATGAGAGAATATCAAAATTCACCCTTACCCTTACACCCCCCCCCCCAGACTCACCCTATGATACGACTGCTTCCCCTTCCCCCCTCCCCCGCCCCCCGCCCAGGGCACGACTGCTTCCCCCCTCCCCCTCCAGACTCACCCTAGGACACGACTGCTTCCTCTTCTTACTGAGACTCTCCTCGGCCGTGTAGGAGGCGTCGATGGCCCAGTAGGAGCCTTTGCCCGGGTCGTCCTTCGTTCGGGGAACCTTCTTGAAGCACTTGTTCAGGGAGAGGTTGTGGCGCACCGAGTTCTGCAAGGGAGGAGGGTGGGTTCGTCAGGATGGGTTCTGTGGAGTGGGTTCTGTGGTGTGAGACCTTTTTGAGTGGGCTCTGTGGTGTGGGTTCGTCAGGTTGGGCTGTATGGAGTGGATTCTGTGCTGTGGGACCTTTTTGAGTGGGTTCGTTAGGTTGAGTTGTATGGAGTGGGTTCTGTGGTGTAGTTTTCTTTAGGGCTGGTTCTGTAGAGTGAGTTCTTTCGGGTGGGGTTCTACTTAGTGGGTTCCCTTTGGTAGGTTCTGTGTTGTGGGTTGTTTAGGGTGGGTTCTATGGAGTGGGTTCTGAGTTGTGGGTTCTATGGAGTTTGTTCTGTTTTGCGGGATCTGTTGCGTGGGTCCTATGTATTGGGTTCTGTGTAGCGTGTGGGATAATTAGGTTTAGGTTCCTAAGGGTGGTTTCTATGTTTCTGTGCAGTGGGATCTTATGAGTAGATTCATGAAGGTGGGTTCTGTGGAATGCGTTCTGTGAACCGACCTCGTTTTGGGCGGGTTCTAAATAACTTTACTTTATCCTATATTTATTTATTATTATTTTTTTTTTTATCTTATTATTATTATTTTTTTTTTGCGTGTGTGTGTGTGCCGATACGCATGTGTAGGATATATAATAGTCACGGAAAACACGTAGTTCGCGTGGAAAATAACAGCTGTGCAGATGCCTCCCACCGCTGACTGAACACCTGTTGACTTTCGCGAACACAGCCTTTGCTAAGTCCAGGTTGCCCTTTGCGAAGGACAGCTGTAACTTTTTTTTTTCTTTTTTTTTTTTTTTTTTTTTACGGTAGGTTCATGTCTGAGCGGCCGTGGTCACAGCATGATACTTAACTGTAGTTTTCATGTTGTGATGCTCTTGGAGTGAGTACGTGGTAGGGTCCCCAGTTCCTTTCCACGGAGAGTGCCGGTAAGGATAAGTCCGATATGCGAAGCTTAGCCTCGCCCGGGCTATGCCATGAGGGGAGCCCGGCCTGTGTCGACTAATGCCGACTCGCTCACGTGTGTCAGCTGGTGCTGACTCGGCTGAACTAGTCCTTACCCGCCGTGGTGCCCAGCCACAGCAGTACCCTCCAGGCGACAGTTGCAACTTCTCGCGCCAGGGCGGGGCGCGAACCGCCGACCCCTCGGGTGAGAGGCCGACGCGTTACCACTGTACTAGCCCAGAGGCTAGAGTGCCGGTGTTACCTTTTTTTTTTTTTTTTTTTTTTTTTTTTAGGTAATCATTCTCTCTATTTATCCGGGCTTGGGACCAGCACTTGACTTGGGCTGGCTTGGCCACCCAGTGGCTAGGTAGGCAATCAAGGTGAAGTTCCTTGCCCAAGGGAACAACGCGGCGGTCGGTGACTCGAACCCCGGAATTTCATAGTAGAGGTAGATTAGATGAAATAAATGAGAGAGAGAGAGAGTAATGTTCGAGATAACAGAGATGAAATGAAATAAAAATTAAATAAAATTGATGAAGTAATATAAAATGAGATCGATGAAATGAAATTAAATAAATTGGATGAAATAAAATAAAATGAAATAAAATAAAATGAAATGGATGAAATAGAATGAATAGGATAAATAAACAAATAAAATAAGAGAAAGTCTATAAAATACGAATAGATAAATAATATAAAATATAAAAATATAACAAATAAAATTAAAATACAAATAAAACAAATAAAATCAAAATAGCATAAATAAGAGCAAACTAGATCAGATAAATGTTCAAAATAAGATAAGTTTTCAAAATAAGATATAATTTCAAGATAAGATGAATTTTCAAAATTAAAAAAATGCAAAAGATAAGTTTTCAAAATAAGATAAGTTTTCAAAATAAGATAAGTTTTCAAAATAAGATAAATTTTCAAAATAAGATAAGTTTTCAAAATAAGATAAATTTTCAAAATAAGATAAGTTTTCAAAATAAGATAAGTTTTCAAAATAAGATAAGTTTTCAAAATAAGATAAGTTTTCAAAATAAGATAATTTTCAAAATAAGATAAGTTTTCAAAATAAGATAAGTTTTCAAAATAAGATAAGTTTTCAAAATAAGATAAGTTTTCAAAATAAGATAAGTTTTCAAAATAAGATACATTAGAGCTGAGATAACTGTACGCCATAGTGAGGGATGCCACATATAAACTCTATACGTCAAAACTTCATTGATTAACTAAAGCGTTCCAGTGGATATTCAAAAAAGGATAGTATTATTATCATACTGTATATTGTCCATTGCTAACATTAGACTATACTGGTATATGAATAGATATTTCTTTCATAACAAAAAAGAAAAGAAAAAATGGTGCACAGGAAGTGAATCTTTGCTTTTCTACATAAAACTGACTTTCCTTTCAGTACATACTCCACGTCTACAGCAATATACCCCAATTAAAGAAAGAAAAAAAAAACAGAAATTGTGAAGGATTTATGGTGTTATAGCGATGGTTTCATTATATCTTGATAGTGTGAGTATGTGGTGTGCGTATAAGGCCGCTTTCACACCAAGGTGGCATGTGGCAAGTGGCAGGTGGCAAATGACACGTGGCACAGGGATCTTAAGCCGCTTTCACACCAAGGTGGCACCTCGCACGTTGTATGCTACGTGCCATGCCACTTGAAGCCGAACATGCGGAAACATATGAAACCATTCACACAGAAGCGGCGTGGTATATCGCATTTGTAACATGCAACCTGCGTGCCACGCCAAGATCGTCACAAGATTATTTAGGACTTAGGACAACAATAGCATCGTCATCCTCCGATGTTGCCAGCGTGTGAACCTAGCGACAAGCGCTACGTGTAACCTTGGTCTGAGGCCGGTTTCGCACCAAGGCGGCACAACGCACGTGGCACGTGGCACGTGGCGCGAATCACTCGATCCACAAGATGGCATCATCGGAAATTGATGATGCTATTGTTGTCCAAAGTTCTAAATAATCTTGTGACAACTATCTTACTGTCACTTGGAGGAATAAAGTGAATGACTTTGGGGCAGAGTGTGAGGCAGACCCTCAAAATACTTGGGAGGAAAAATATTTTGATAATTCTACCACAGAGAGTACTTTATTGTGCTGAGGTGATGTATCATACAAACATTTGTGTTTCCCCACAGTTTGCACAAATGTTAGGTTGATAAATTCATTGCCTAGAAGCAGCATTTTTATGCACGGGAGCACGCACACATCGCTTTGTTTCCTCCTGCAAGGTCGCGCATGGTTACCCTCTCGACTAAAGTCTCTCTCAAATGTGTTTGGCGGAATCTTTCTAGACACTTTAAAACTGCTCTGAGTATGCCATACATACAAACGTTTTCCTTTTTATGCCGTATGTTATATTACTTATTTTTTTATATATTAACTTTGCCAATAATAACTTTGGATATAAAAGCTCCATTAAAATCTGACATCACCCTCGGAGGTGGCAAGTCGAAAAAAAAAAAAAAGTAAGTCCAATAATGACGTGGCACGCAGGCCGCACGTGGCAAATGCGACGTGCCACGCATTGTGTGAAAGGTTTCATACGTTTCCGTGCGTTCGTTTTCAAGTGGCGTGCCATATGCAACGTGCCACCTAGGTGTGAAAACGGCCTGAGGCGTACGAGTGTGTCCTTCGTCTTCAGCCACGTCAACCATCGTCGGTGGTTGCCATTCTAAGGTTTGCCATTCTACTCCGAGCTCTACACCCGAACACTTTGTCAAGTACGTTAATTTTCATCTCGAATGTGTCATATATATTCAGTGATTGCTGAATTCCGTGAAATATGAAATAAATACGGTAAAGTGAATTGTGAACTGCTGTGGGAAATTCCCTGAGGAAAATACCTGCAAATTTACCCTGTTTAACTTGTGAAATATTCACTACAGCCTCCATTTGTCACGAGCATACCGCTATTGATAGCTGCAGCCCCTCCATCAGTGGCTACCCTGGATTTCCAGCGTGTGCCGACTCAATGGCGATTGTGTTGTTTTTATTTATTTATAAATATTGAAATTTTACAGATTCTGAAGAATATAATTATGAGAATGAAATATTGTGTTTGTTATACCCCGAGGTAAACTATATCCCAAAGTATACCATATAAAAGAACCAAAAATTAATGCAAACAATCAAACGCAGAAATCAACAATTAAGAAGATTTTTATATATATATATATAATACCTTAGCCAGTCGCAACGTCCGTTCCACGTGGGTTATACAAATCTAAAACAACCGTAACATGATCGCAGGTGTTATATCAGCTGATTGCACATAGCTTTTGGTTGTATCTGTCACAGCTGTGAAGAAATGAACTCAATAGCACAGTATCGTGTTCATAACCCCGTGGTTTTGTACGTTCGTGTTTGAGAGAGAGAGAGGAGGGGGGGAGATCATGTTTGGGAGAGAGAGAGAAAGAGAAAGAGAGAGAGAGAGAGAGAGAGAGAGAGAGAGAGAGAGAGAGAGAGAGAGAGAGAGAGAGAGAGTTTATGTTTGAGAGAGAGAAAGAGAGAAAAAGAGATGGATATACTGATAGTGAGAGAGAAAAAGAGGAAGAAAGAAAGAAAGAAAGAGAGAGACAAAAAAAAATATTCACAGCTCAATAAGTATCTCGACTCGCCACTTCCTCCTCTCGACACTCTTTGAAAGAAAAATGCTAACAAAATTTGAAAACTAAAATAATAATAATAATGATGATGATGATGATGATGATGATGATGATGATGATGATGATGATGATGATGATGATGATGATGATGATGATGATGATGATGATATAATAATAATAAAATAGAAATACCACACCATCCCAGCACCTTTACAAAAAAAAAAAAAATAATAATAATAAAATAATAATGATGAAGATGATGATGATAATGACAGTAAAATATTGATAATAATAATGGTTATGATAAGAACAACAATAACAATAATAATATTATTATTGATAATAATAATAATAACAGAAATAATAATAATAATAACAGAAATAATAATAATAATAACAATAAAGATAACAGTAATGAAAAATATGATAACTCTAATAACAATAATAAAAGCACTAATAACAACAACATCGACGACCGCAACACAAAAAAACAAAAACAAAAACAACAAAAAACACCAACGCAAACGAAAACAACAACAAAATAACACCACCGCCACCACCAACAACAACAACAACAAACAACAACAAACAACAACAACAAAGACAACAACAAGGACAGCGCCACTTGCCTTCCAGCCTGCCGACGCCTGGCGATAGTAAGGGAAGTTGTCAATAATCCACTGATAGATTTCCGCCAGGGTCATCTTCCGCTTCGAACTGCTGTTAATGGCGAGGGTGATCAGGTTGGCGTAACTGCGGGAGGAAGGGAGAGACAGCAGGGTGAGTAGGGTGATAAGGGTGGAAGGGAGAGGGAAGTGGAAGAAAGAAAGAAAGAAAGAAAGAGAAAAGAAAAGAAAGAGAGAAAGGGATAGGGAGAAAGGGGGGAGGACTATAAGGTAGGGAGAAATGGATAGAATAGAAGGGGAAAAGGGATAGTGAAGGAAGGAGGGAGGGAGAAAGGGTGATTAAGGGGTTAGGGTGGAGGAGTGGAGGGGGAAGGAGAGGAGGGGGAAGGGTAGGGAGAAAGAGGGAGGGAGAAAAGGATGCTTAGAGAGATTCGGAGGGGGGGGGGAGGAGAAGAGGAAGTAGGGAGAAAGGGAAAAGGAGGGAGACAATAAGTGTAAAAGGGTGAGGCTATAGAAGGGTGCAAGGAGATAGGATGAAAGGGTGAAAGAGGGAGGAAGTAGGATGAAAAGATGAAAGTGGGAGATAGGTGAGAAAAAGGGATAGGACAGAAGACTGAAGGTGTTGGAAAATAGGATGAGAAAGGGAGAAGAGAAAAGAGATAGATAAGGAAAAAAAATATGAAGATGGAAGACAGGATGAGGGGAATAGAGAGGACAGATTGGAAGGGGTAAAATATGATAAAAGGGGAGGTGGAAGAGACGAATAAATAGAGTGGAAAGAGATTAACGGGTTAACGGTATTTCAGGAGAAAGAAAGTGGAGAGGAATATGAATATAAAAGGATAAAATGGAAGCAAATAGGAAAGAGGGAGAGAAAAAGAGAAAGGGAGAGAGAAAGAAAGAAAGAAAGAGACAGATGACGCAAAAATGAAATAAAAACTGCAAAATATGGAGAATGAGAGTGAGATCTTAAAAAGATACAAAAAAAAGAAAAAGAAGAAAAGCAACTGGAGAAAATAAGTAAAAAAAAAAAAAAAAGAAAAAAAAATGAAAGAAATAAGAATAGTAACAAGAAAGAAAAAAAAACGTAGAAGAAAGTAAGGAAAACAAAGAAAAAGAAAAAGAAGATATAAACAATGAAAAAGAAATTAACCAAAAAAAAAAAAAAAAATACAAAAAATAAAATAAATAAATAAAAAATAAAAGAAATAAAAAAAAAATAATAAATGATAGAAAAAAAAAAATAATAAATATATGAAAATATAATAAAAGAAAAAATATAATAAGAGAAATACAATAGAGAATAAAAAAAACAAAAAGAGAAGAAAGAGAGACAAATTTGAAAAAAACAAAAAAAAAGAATGAAAAAGAGACAAGAGAAACAAATAAAGAGAGAAATGAGACAAAGTAATGAAACAAAGAAAACAAAGAAAAGGAAATAGAAAGAGAGAAATCAAGAGAACAAAGAAACAAAGAAAGGAAGAGAAGAAATTTGAACAAAGAAAAAAAGAAGGAAAAGAAAGACAAATTTGGAGAACAAAGAAACAAAGAAGAAGGAAAAGAGAAAGAACTTTGAAGAACAAAGAAAAGGAAGAGAGAGAACTTTGGAGAACAAAGAAAAGGAAGAGAGAGAAATTTGGAGAACAAAGAACAAAGAAAAGGAAGAGAGAGAAATTTGGAGAACAAAAACAAGAAAAGGAAGAAAGAGAAATTTTGATAACAAAGAAACAAAACAAAAAAGAAAGATGTCAATTTGGAGAAAGAGACACACAAAGACAAACAAAATAAACAAATAAACAAACGCAGAGAGATACATAGAGAACAACAAACAAAGAAAGCAAAGAAACTACTTCATGAAATCGACTTAAAAAAAAAAAAAAACGGATTTAAATACAACTTTTATCACAGTTCTTTTTGTCGAAACTTAAATTCGCTTTAGATAAAATTAACTTGTAATGCTTGTAACGATAAAGCTTATCATGTAAAGCAAATATTCCGGTAATGAGAAAAATGTCTAGACTGATTAATTATTAATTAGCAAACGAATATAGAACACACGAACATGTAGACACAAACGCACACACACTCACACACACCTAAAAAAAACCATACACGTACATAGAGAAAGAGAAAGTAATAGTGGTAGATAAATAGACATAGATAAATCGAGGGGAGAGATATAGGAATAAAGAGACGGAGGAAGAAGGGAATAGAGAGAAAAGAGAGAGAGGAGGTAAGGGGTAAAATGGGGTAGAGAGAAAATAAAATAGAGAGAGAAAGACAGACAGACAGAGAGTCCCAGTCATGAAAGGGAAATGAAAACAGATATTTACTCTTTTTTATATATTCTTTATATAATAATATGAAATAATACTATAATGCTAAATAATAATAAAGTTATAATTAATACAATATAATACAAAATGTAATAATATTAAAAAAAATAGTAAGATAGATAGATGGATGGATAGGTAGATAAATAGATAGATAAAAATAAAAAACTGTCCCAAACTGCCCAGAGAAATAATCCAATTATACCTATACGGAGGTTTGCTATTAGTGGGCGGCGAGGGCGGGGTGGAAGAGTCAGCCTGCACGAGTTCTGGAGGATCATTCACGCCCTCGAGCCAGATCCCGCCCGCGCTCAGAGCACCGCGGGCGTTGAGGCGAGGAAGCCAGTCCATCGCTGTCAAACTCCGGTTCAATTCCGCCATGATTCCTGGTGAGGTTGGTAGCCCTGACGATACGATTCTGAAAAAAAAAAATCCATAGTAAATTACCTCCGTTTTTTTCTATGAATGAATGTGTTACTATAAGTTTAAAGACTTTATTCCCTCTTTCAAACATAAAGGTAGCGTCGACGTTGTGATTCAGGTTATATACGTGAAACCATGACCATTACAAGAACATTAATGTAAAGGTATCCGGACCCTCTCTCTGTGTAGTACGAACACCAAGGTCAGAGGATCAAATACCCTTTCGATCTGCATTCGATGCTTTTCCGGGAATCACTTGTTTGTTGTGAAAACTCATCGACTGTTGAAGGGTTCTTCCTTGAAACTGTTTAGACCTAAGCTTTATATGTCAACACTGATAATGTAAGTATATCAAGATGGGAAAAAAAGTAACCAACGATAAGTCAACAGTAAATGCATATACTTAAGATTATCACTTTGGATATTTCTGCATTTATGACTGTAAAAGAGAGAGACAAGATAATATCATACTGGACAAGTCACATCTCGTGTAGTATGTGTAAAATCTATAACCATTTTCTCTGTGCCCAGATTTTGCACCGCTGCGAAATTTACTTCCCATGTGTGTATCTGCTTGTGTGAGTGTGTACATGTGTGTATCTGCTTGTGTGAGTGTGTACATGTGTGTTTATGTATATGTGTATGTATGTATGTATGTATATATGAGTGTGTGTGCAAGTTCTTCCAACTCATTTCTCAAGAACCACAATTTCCTTTATCTTGAGACCAATCCATGAAAAATAAAGTCAAAATCGACCTTTCAATCGACCCCCTTTTCCGAGAGCAGCCTTTGTGTTTATTTATCTTCCTTCTTAAATCATTTCCCAGTTTAACCTCCAACATGAAATCTATCTCAGGGTCCATCTTTAATCCGTTCGCGAGAAAAGGGAGGATTGTGATGACTCATGGTGACTCATTCATGTTTTCGGATAGAAGGGATAACGGATGGAAGGAAGAGAGATAGATAGGTAAAGAGATAGATAGATAGGTAGGTAGAGAGATAAGTAGGTAGGTAGGTAGGTAGGCAAATAGATAGATAGGTAGACAGATAGAAAGATAGGTGGATAGATAGATTAATAAATGGAGGGGGGGGGGGGAACGGA
>NC_051397.1:43230358-43231427 GCF_015228065.2 Penaeus monodon | reverse complement strand
TTATTATTATCATTATATATTATTATCGCTTATCTTATCATTCAATCCATCATCTCATCATCGTCATCATCATCATCTTCATCATCAATATTTGTTTTGTTACTGTAATTATCATTATCATTATTATTATTATCATTATCATTATCATTATCATTATCATTATCATTATCATTATCATTATCATTATCATTATTATTATTATTATTATTATTTCTATTATTTTTTTTTTTTTATTATTATTATTATTATTATTATTATTATTATTATTATTATTATCATTATAATTATTAGCTTTATTATTATATTATTTCTATCATCATTATTATTATGATGAAGATGACGATGATTCTTATTATTACTAACATCATTATTACTATTGTCAACTATATCATTATCATTGCATTATTATTATCATAATAATGATTATCATTATTGTTATCATAAATTGTTATTATACACAGTATCATCATTGTAATTAGAATTATTTTCATTGCGTTTATCATTGTCTTTATTATTACTGTATATAACCTAATCTGTATTTATTCTTATTCTTATTAGGATTATCACCATTATCACTATTGTTTATCATTCCATCAATAATTGATCTAAAGCCATTAAAACAGATTCCAACGAAGGGAGCAATATTTAAAGCCATGAATATAAATGTGATTGGAAGCCAGCCCTGCAACACGACATTGCAGACTGGGTATGACCATTTCAATGATTTATCACAGAAGGCCAATACCTAGCCGGGGTTGGACATTTCGAAATAATGCATTGAATTTACTCCGACCGAATGCCATAGTAGCTGCAATTTAGGTAAAAATGTGTTTGTGTTTATTATATTTCATCTTTATCGTTATTTTTGTCATTATCACTATTTTTATCATTATCACTAATTTTATCATTATCACTACTTTATTTTTCACATGACATCTATTCATCATTATACACTGGGGAAAGTCAGGGAAGTAAAGATAATACTCTACGGGTGAGTGAAGAATGTGATTTTTTAAAAAGAAGTGGCCACTTTTTAAGTTTTATCTACTTTATTGTTGCTAATAATGCA
>NC_051397.1:43180358-43185358 GCF_015228065.2 Penaeus monodon | reverse complement strand
GCCAGATACACAGACGAAAAGATAAAAGAGATGGAACGTAAAATAAGAAGAAAAGCAAAGGAGAAAACGAAAGGGTTGTTCACAAGGGCATTAGTCTACTCACAATAACATGACCTCGTGACCCACTTACACAGCAGGTTAGGGTAAGCACAGAAACGTGAACCTTACTGGGTCATTATCAAGAGAGGGAGGGAGGGAAAGGGCTGTCAAATATTAATTGGGGCATTTATCATTTATGTAGACTAGAATTAGTTAAATAAATTGACAGAGAGAAAACGAGAGACAGGTATAGACAGAGAGGCAGTCACACACACACGCACAGAGAGACAGACATACAGACAGTGACACACATACACATGCACATATAGACAGACTGGTAGTTAGACTGATAGACTGGCAGACAGAACCATAATGAAAAGACGGGGTGAAAAGGGCTTTGAGGAAAATGACAATAAGGAAAGTGCGTGACTAACCACTGTATTTGGATGTCGTCTTACCAGAAAAAAAGAGAGAGAAAAAAATCTAATTAAAGGAAGTGAGGAAATTAAAAGGAAATCAGAAGGAATGACTACGGAAACAGTATCTTATAAATCATAGTGAAGCCACCTTAAGGAAATGATAAAGGGAAATGCTTACTTTCGTATTCAAATAGCCTCTCTGTCCCTGCTTTGTTCGTGACCTCGCATACTGAATGGCTATGATCGTGCTGGATACGCCGTTGTACTTATGTCTGAGGTATTTTGGGACCTAATAGCTGATCTGGTAAAACTGTATGAAGAGGACAGAGGAGTGGGGGCCTATGTGTGCGTGGCTAGCGGTTTGTACGGTTGGAGCGGGGGGTAGGAGGAGAGAGAGGAGCTGGTAGGGAAAATGGAAGGGAGTTGTGAAGGAAAGAGTGGCAAGGACTTACAGGGGTGAGGTTAGGGAGAGGCGGAATGTCGTTAGGGTGAGTGGAGGAGGGGGGAAGGGAGAGATAGTGGATGAAGTGGTATGGAGATCATGGTGAGGTATTAAAAATAATAATAATAATAATAAGATGAAAATATTTCACGAAACGAAACCCGAAATTCAAACCCTTTGATACCTTCTCAGATGACAAAGCTTCCTTATAATTATTTTAGGCCTACCGGTAGTAAACTGAGTTGATACTGAAAATGTCAAACACAGATGATTAGGAACTGACAGGTAAATGTTTTTTTGTTTTTTTTTTAGATCAGAATAGAGAGACGTGACAAACAAGCGAAAAGGAGGTCGAGCCAGTAACCATCATTAATAGAGAGAGAGAATGGAAAGGAAGTTGTACAGAGAGAGGGAGAGAGAGAGAGAGAGAGAGAGAGAGAGAGAGAGAGAGAGAGAGAGGAAGGGAGGGAGGGGGAGGGACTGAGGGATACAGAGAGAGGAGAGAGAAAGAGCGAGAGAAAGAGAGAGAGAGAGTGAAAAAAAATATATAGAGAGAAAGAAATATATATAGAGGAAGAGAAAGCAAGTATGTATAAATAAGTACAAGCAAAGTTCATACATACATGCATACGTACAGACATGCCTACGTCTATACACATATACATACATACATAAAGACCTAAAGGTATACACATGCAGGCACTTAACCTGTTATATGCTGTTGGCACTAGTTTATGTTCACGCTTGACCTCTGACTCACAAACCTCGCTGAGTTGTTAAGTCACTCGAGAAAGAGGCGTACTTGACTCCGGAGTTACGGTTATTCATTCAGAGAAGGGTTTTCAGCGCGCGACTAATAACACATTTTATTAGCTGCTATTGTTTAAACAGTTGCGTGCATATCTACACACACACACATACACACACCACACACATATATGTGTGTGTGTGTGTGTGTTAGTGTTTGTGTGTGTGTGTGTGTGTGTTTGTGTGTGTGTGTGTGTGTGTGTGTGTGTGTGTGTGTGTGTGTGGTGTGGTTTTTGTGTGTGTGTCTGTGTGTGTGTGTGTGTGTGAGAGAGAGAGAGAGAGAGAGAGAGAGAGAAAAAAAATTAAAGAGAGAGAGAGAGAAAAAAGGAAAGAGAAAAGAGAGAGAGACAGAAAAAAAGAGAGAAACGGGAAAGAGACAGACAAACAGACAGAGAAAAGAGAAACAAGTGGGAACCGAAGAAATGTTGAAAATTAAAAAGAAAAGGAGAATGCAAGTAAAAAAATAACATTTTTTTATCTCTTCTTAGCAAAGCTCATGAGAATATGTTTTCACTTAATATCCTTTTGTCATGCTTAAGGCCCCAAAAATGTATATAATCAAAATAAGTAAAAAAAGGAAATATGTATTCTTTACCCTTACTGTTTAGCTCTAATCATGGAACAAGTATTTCTTTTTTATTGTTGGTATTAAAGCCGGCGTGACTGTGAGTTGGGATGAATGAGTTAAAAGTGTGAATAACGTCGTGTGTGTGTGTGTGTGTGTGTGTGTGTGTGTTGTGTGTGTGTGTGTGTGTGTGTGTGTGTGTGTGTGTGTGTGTGTGTGTGTGTGTGTGTGTGTGTGTGTGTGTGTGTGTGTGTGTGTGTGTAAGTGGTGCATATATATCACATACACACAAGCGTACACATGCATTAATACAGGCAGATAGACATACATATATACATATATGTAACAAGTATATACATGAATGGAAAAACACTCTTCAATAAATCTAGCTTTTGTACTGTGGGTTTTTCTTCCAAGTATATATATATATATATATATATATATATATATATATATATATATATATATATATATATATATACATACACATACGCTACATCACACATGCACACACACACAAGCAAGTGCACACTTACATAAAAACAAAAATGCCCAGTGAGACACGTGTCATACGCAATAAACCTTAGTCACAGCGCTGCCTCGTCTTCTGTGAATGCTTTGAACACTGAACTTCAAGCAATGCAAAAGTTTTGAAAATTTGGCAATAGTTTTATTCTCTCCACATTCATGGTTGTTAGTTCGGCTGATAGTGATATTGTTATTGTTGTTATCATTATCCTTATTATTATCATTATAGCTACTGTTATCATTATTAATATGAGCATTATTGTCGTTATTATTGTCCTTATTATTGTCGTTATTGTTATTGTCATCATTATCATTATCATTATTGTTATTGTCATCATCAGTATTATTAATTGTATTGTTATTGTTTGTTATTGTTTGTTAACATTATAATTATTATCATTACTGTCATTACTTTCATTATGATCATTATTATTATTATCATTGTTATTGTTTTTATCATTCTCATCATTCTCATCATCATCATCATCGCCCTTATCATCATCATCATTATTATCATTACTAATATTATGATTATTATTATTATTATTATTATTATTATTATTATTATTATTATTATTATTATAATTATTATTATTATTATTATTCATTATCATAATAATAATTATTATTATTACCATTATCGTTAATATTGTTGTTACTATTATTATTGTTGTTGTTGTTGTTGTTATCATCTTTATTAGTAGTAGTAGCATTATTAGTATCATTCCTATTATTATTATTATTCCATTGGTTTTGCTAATATCATTATCAATAGTTTATTATCATTACTATTATTTTATTATTATCACTATTATCTTATTAACTCCATTATCATTATTATTCTCATTATCATTATAATCATTATTGTCATTATAATTCATCATCATGTTTATTATCATTATCATCGAATAACCATATGTCATTATTATTATCATCATCATTGTTTATTATCATTATTTTTATCATGATCATTATCATCATTATTGTCATTATCATCAACATCATGATCATTATCAGTATCATTGCATTATCATTATTATCATGAATACTATTATCATAATTATATATTTTTTTATAATTACTATCATATTTATCATCATTACTAACAATATCATCACCATTATGATCATCATCAGAATCACTATCATTATCACTATCACTGTTACTATCATTGATATCATTATCATTGTTATGGGTATCATGATAATAACTTTTGTTGTTATTGTTGTTGAAAATAATGATGATAAATGATGGATAATAAGAGTAATGGCAAAAATTGAAGTCTTAAATTTTTGGTATGCAGTCTAACGTGGTGCAATTCGCTCATAGAACTAAAGTTGTCTCTTTCATGAACGCAATCTCCCTTTCACTCTCTCGCTCGCTCGCTCTGTCGTTTTCTCTCTCTCGCTTTCTTTCTCTTTCTTTGTTTCCTTATCTCTATATATCATCTGTCTATTCATCTATCTATTTATTTATCTCTATACATCTGTCTCCATCTATCTATATTTCCATCTTTCATTCTCTCTCTCTATATATATATATCCATCTATATTTCTATATTTCATTCTCTCTCTCTCTATATATACTCTCTCTCCTCTCTCTCCTCTCTCTCCTCTCCCTCCTCCCCCTCCCCCTCCCTCCTCTCCTCTCCTCTCCTCTCTCTCTCTCTCTCTCTCCCTCTCTCTCTCCTCTCTCTCTTCTCTCTCTCTCCTCTTTCTCTCTCTCTCCTCTCTTCCTCTCTCTCTCCTCTCTCCTCCTCTCTCTCTCTTCTCTCCCTCTCTCTCTCTCTCTCTCTCTCTCTCTCTCTCTCTCTCTCTCTCTCTCTCTCTCTCTCTCTCTCCCCTCTCCTCTTCTCCTCTCTTCTCTCTCTCTCCTCCCTCTTCCTCCCTCTCTTTCTCCCTCTCCCCTCTCTCTCAGCAATCTAACAGTAATAAAGTTATGATCCTAATAATAATATCCATCATTACCTAAGCTCTAGTTCTCGCATCTAAAAATATACAGTCTTAATCGCTCTAAAAGTATAGACTTATTAATGAACTTTGTACTTAGTTCAAGTGGCTATGAGTGAATCGAGAAGGACCTTGAGAAAATATGCACGTGTGTGGTTTGCAATTGGGTTTCGTGAATAAGAATGTTTCGTGTGGATTATAACCCGTTTTTTAATTGAATAGAAAGTGTTTGTACTTTCTCTGCGTTTGAA
>NC_051397.1:43160358-43165358 GCF_015228065.2 Penaeus monodon | reverse complement strand
CAACAATAGTAATGATGACAGTGATAATAATAATAATGTTATAATAAAGAAAAAAATATGATGATAGAAAAAAATAATAATAATAATTGTAATAATAATAGTAATAATAAAGATGATAACAATAATAATAATAATAATTACAGTGATAGCAATAACAATAATAATAATGATAACAATAACAACAATAATGTAATAATAATAATAATAACAATGATAATATAATAGTAATAATAATAATAATAATAATAAATAATGATAATAACGAATAATAATAATAATTATTATTATTATTATATATTATTATATATTTATTTTCATTATTTTATAACAATACCAACAACAATAATATATATAATTATATAATAATAATTAATAATACTTATAATGAATTGTACTAATAGTGAATTAATAATATAACAACAACGACAATTTAGAAGAAAAAGTTATAACAAGAATACGAATAATTATATAATATAGTATTATATAATATATAATATACATAATATATAACATACACCTTTGCATCTCAATCTGCATTTTTAAGAAAATTTGTCTTATTTAAAACCCAAACATGAGAACAATTTAGAAATTTCTCTGTTATTTTCTTGTTCCTTCTAATTCATTCGTTCTCTCTCTCTTTTTTTTTCTTCATCTTCTTCTTCTTCTTCTTCTAGTTGAGCATCTTGGCTGCGGGGGGGGGGGGGTTGTAATTGACTCCGCAATCTCTTCATTAATTCAGGTGTCGAACGGAATTAAAGTTATTTTCTGTTTATCCAAGCAAACTCAAAACTTGGAATCAAAAGGTCTTTATCATTATTATTATTATTATTATTATTATTATTATTATTATTATTATCATTATTATTATTATTATTATTTTCACTATTATCATTATCATTATCATTATTTTTTTATCATCATCATCATTATCATCATCATCATCATCATTCATCATCATCATCATCATTCATCATTCAACCTCCATTTCATATTCCTATTATATCATCATCAGTATCATCATTCATCATATTATTCTCATTATATATACTATGATTATGCCGTTTTTGTGTGCATAAATTTCATTAATGTAGTGTTGTTCTGAGTAATTCTATTTATTTTATTCTTATTTTTCTATCTAATACATACATGTATATATATAATGATATATATATATGATTATTATGTATGTATGATATTATTATGATTATTATGTAGCATTATTATGATATATATATGCATGTATATTATGATGTATTATGTATGCATGTAGATGTTGTGTGTTGTGTGTTGTTGTGTGTTGTGTGTGTGTGTGTGTTTTGTGTTGTGTGTTTTGTGTGTGTGTGTGTATATCATATGATATAGTATTATGTACATAGTAATAATAGTATATCATATACATACATACGTACAAATACATATATATGTATATCATATAATATATTAATAATAAATAAAACATAATAAAATAAACAAATATACAAAAACATGAAAAACATATAGCAGTATATATACACCACATAACTAGACATACCTAGAGACAATCTGTATATATTTATTATAGTATTGTATGTTTGTTACATATAATATCATATACATATATATTACAATATATATATATATATATATATAGTACTCAAAAATATATATATATATATAATATATAAATAGACACACATACATATACACTACACCACATATATATACAATACATAATATATATATATACTATAATATATATATACATATAATCAATAATATATATATATATATATATATATATATATATATATATATATATATATAATATATATATAAAATATATAATATATATATTATATATATATATATATATATGTATATATTATATATATATTTATTTTATATATATATATATATATATATATATATATATATATATATATATACTTATCGATACGTCACCTTATTAGTTCAAAGAAGCACATTCAGCGTAGTAGTTCCAAATGCAACTTGCTTCGCTCGCCCATCAATGAAAAAAAACTGCCATGTGTCGTATTCTTCAACGCAATTTCGATGCAAACTAGTTTCACGCGGTACACGAATCGAATTACCAAATACCACTGATAATCCATATATAAACTTGAAATATCCAAAACATACTACACTGACCGCAGCACACACAAAAAAGGGTTTAAGAGTTTATCACAAGAGCAGGCTTGGAGCGCCACCGCCCGAACCTATTACTGATGGAGGCTGGCGGGCAACTGAGCGCCGTTTCGTCGCGCGAGAGAGGCGGCGACGCTGCCCCCTGCCGGCCCGAGCGCCAACTATCCAATCGATATCAATATGATGGAAGGGCTTTAAGCTGCGACAGGTGTGTGCATGACAAAATAAGCGGTTGCACCAACCACACCTGCACGCGCGCAGATGCTTGTGAGCGCGCGCTTACACTTACACACTCACGCACTCCACTCACTCACTAACTCTTTCTCATCCCCATACATGTACACAGTAAGGGTATAACTCGTACTTGGTGTAATTCGTATCTTCGATTAACATGCGTTCAAAGCCAAAACCGACCTGCAATATTGCTCGTGAATCACACAGGTCACTGGCATCGGGCGAAAAATTATTCGCATGAAAGTGGCAGACACGCGTCCTGTGCGGGAAAGACACTCCTCCTTTGCTGTAACGTCATTTAACAGATATTCCCTATAGAAATACAATTACTGAGGGTGGTTCGGCGTCCTCTTCAGTAGATACGCAACTGCCAGTGCGTAAGGACGTCGAAATGATACGATATAGGAAGAGCCATCTTTTCTTTTTTTCACAAAACACTTTTGGATTGTCAGTTTGAGACCAAATTAAAGGGATCTGCAAGACAAACAGGTATGCAAATGAATATACTTTCATATCAACCCAAAACTGAGAAGATACCTTATGCACGCTACATACGATACCGCGCATTGCACTAACATTGTATCATCATCTAGTTCTAAAAGCACGAAAGATGTAACGGTGAGTTTGCAATTTCGTTAACAATATTACTTCCGAAAAAGGCTAACAGAACTGTTTTGCTACGGTTTTACTGAACCTTCAACGAAATATGCAGAAGGTATAACCAAACACGCGGGCCTGTTCGGCGAGCATGCCCGGGACCTAACGTCAGTGGCGGGTAAACTACTAGCTACTGACAGCCAAGGTCTATATAAGCTGACAGCCGTCTTGCGACTGGTATCCTCCGGGCTAGTACAGTGGTAACGTGTCAGCCTCTCATCCGAGGGTCGGCGGTTCGCGCCCCGCCCAGCCGCGAGAAGTTGCAATTGAGGTTACTGCTGTGGTTGGGCACCACGACGGGTAAGAACTAGATTCAGCCGAGTCAGCACCAGCTGACACACGTGAGCGAGTCGGCATTAGTCGTCACAGGCCGAGCTCCCCTCATGGGCATAGCTCGGGCGAGGTTAAGCTTCGCATATCGGACTTATCCTTATCCTTGCGAATGATATCGGCAAGTTAGCCGGTAGTTTCCCATCACTGATATCACCCATCAGGTATGCCCAAGGATCAAGGCCTGGACATGCTTCTTACATGCCATTGGTAATTGTCCTTTGAATATTTATCTTTGGTTCTAGTTTCAGATATATTGTGGTTGGAAACTAGGAGGCTATGCATCACGAACACTTTACTAAGTTTTGGTATGCTTAATGCTCCTTAAAATTACTTTTAAATGTCACAGCTCAACTTTACATTAAACATCAAGTCATTTATTCATTGTTGACCATCCATAACTTTAATATTTTAATAGCATATATTTATGTTCTTATTTTAAATGTTACTCATCGTATTTTCATTTTCATTTTCCTCTTTGTGCACATATTAAGAATAAGGATTAGTGTAAAAATAGTATCATAAAATAATTTGGATTTCTCCATTTCATGAAAAATCTAATCTAATTTCAATACAATTTTTCTTCTCTAATATTTGATTCTCACCAACCAAATCCTCTATTCACTCTTCAGGACATTTGCAAGGGGGAAGAAAAGACAAAGATTCCACAGACCTTTTATCATAATTTATGAAGCATTGTAATGCTTTACAGAATGTGTACTATAACAAAAGGTACCTTCGCTAATTCTTTGGGTGAGATTACGACAAAAACTATAGAGATAAAAAAAAAAAAAAAAAAAAAAAAAAAAAAAATATGATCATAATTCGTGGCGATCACAGACAATAACCGGTACTGCCAAATTAAGTATTTCAAATCCTCAGAATAGAAAGCAACAACAGATTAATAAAATAATCATTTACTACTATTTTCAAACTTCCAAAAAGAAAATAATGCCCACAGAAACATCTGTCCCATAGAGTATATAAAATGTGTCCATCTTAAATCTTCTCTAAAAAATGGAAACCGTGGTACGCTTTTTCTTTTAAAAATATAATACAGCAATTCTGCCAGTCGCCGAGATGTTGCTGACGTTGGACAGCCCAGCATCTTATAGCCTATAATTATCACACTGGTTAAGGATTTGTACTCCATGCCTCGGGTCAAATGGCCTTCACTTGTCGCTTGTTGCTTTTTTGCCTTTCACTGCTGAGTTCATCTCAAAGAAAAAAAAATCTATATCTATATACTGGAACTTAACAAATGTACGAACCTCAAAGAAGGGGGAGCCCGCACACTATAGATATATATATATATTCCTCAATCCTACATAGGTGCACACACAGAAGTAGAGGTAATTCCATACAATTAAAATAGTGTTTCTAATCTTAAATGATAAAGGAAAGGGAGACAGCACTTTCCAACACCATCTCATCAAGATTGTTCTTCAAGCATGAATCTGGTCAACTTTCTCCCAAGTGGGCACAAAGTAATTGGTCTATGCAGTTTTTACAGCTCCAGATACTCCTTATCAACCTGAGAGACAGGGAGACGAGAAAAAAATAGAATGAAAATGCAAAATGATGTTGGCAGTGCACGCTCCTTATCAGTGAATTTCATCAAACCAATGAACATC
>NC_051397.1:43152858-43155358 GCF_015228065.2 Penaeus monodon | reverse complement strand
AAATTATTCACCCCTTCTGTCTTACTCATTCGCAACAATGATCACAATCTCCTCCTATTCAACCTACCTAGTAAGTAGTGGATGGTTTGCGATTTTCCTGAGGGTCATGACCATGTTTGAGCTGCTATCCACCTCCGAGCTTTTCGTCGGGGACTTCCCTATGGCCTCCAGCTCCTCCAATTCTGTCAGGTTCTTCATGTTCATCTGTTCAATCTCAATCTGAAAGGGAATTTATTAATAATCATTATGTTCACAATAATTATTATTATCATGATGTTACAATAACAATAATATTGATAACAATAATAATAACAATAGCTACTACTCCCACCACCATCCCTCCAACCACTAACCCCACCCCCAGCTCCACCCACCATCCCCACCTCCTGTCAACCTTGGTGATACAGCAATCTTTCTGCCAAAATGTTTTGCTGTATAAAATATAGAATATTCATTGAATTGCAACATGGTTGTACACTGAACAAAGACTTCGTTTTAGAGTACAACATCCTTGTTCATCTAAACCATATGTATCTTGAAAATCAGGTAATGACAAAGCAGTATAATTATCTTATTTCACACTAAAACAGCATCTGAAGACAGCCTATATCACTATTGTTAATGAAATCCGACCTTACTCAACCAACTATGCTGCCAGTGCACTGAAATCTACAAAAAAAAGGCAAAATTTATACAGCAATAACAATAACTTCTAAAAAATAAAAAATAAAATAATGAAAAACTTAAACAACAAGGGTTATATACACATAATGAAACAGTATGCCTCTAAAGACCACTAATACTGAGACTGCAGGAAACAATTTCTAAAATAAAAGTATTCATTATAGCAGTCACACACACACTCATCTGTCACACCCATTCACGCAAGATATACCCATATCATACTTACTTGTATCCTGTTTTGGAGGAGTTTATTCAATTTGTCAATACATATAATAGATTTTATTTTACCATTTTACTTCTGATACTGAAATAATTCAAGTTTCACACTACTATAAAAAAAAAAAAAAATCACAGGACATGAAATGACAGAAGGTTTTCTTTCAAACAATTTTTGTCTAACCTCTTATGCTGCACTATTTCAACATTATCTTTCAACTCTTTTCATCTGGAGCATTCACAAAGCAACACGCAGAGTAGACAAATCCACTTCTTATTAACAGTTAGACATCTCTCACTCACCTGATTCTGTCTTGCTTTTCTACTGAAAGCTTCTACAGTTTCGGTGTATATTTTCTGCTGCCGTTTAGACATGGGGGCATATCTGACTTCATCTGTTTTCTTTGGTAGGTCCTAAGAAGAAACAAAAAATGGGTTATTTATCAGTTCCATTACAATTTGCAATCAATATCATCCCTATGTATAGAAAATAATTCATACCAGAGTTTTACCATTAATTATCTAAAATCCATAATTTAACTTCATTTACCTATTGCTCAATAGTTTCTACACATAGTTTAATTGTATTTACCTTAAGTACATCGCACTTTAATCTCCGCAAGAAGAAAGGTTTCATGATTCTTTTGGCTTGTTCTATCCTCTCACGCTCAAACTTCCCCTTGCTGCCGCTATCATCTGATTTCTGTTGAGAGAATACTCAAAATCAATTAGAAGAAAAGTGACCATGCTTTAAAAACAATTGCCACATTACAAAAAACACGCACTAAAAATACTTAAATTATAAGATGTACACCACAGCAAGAAAAAAATTCTATAAAAGAAACTACACACGCAAATATAAAACAAATACCCACATGAGAAAATAATATCCAGAGAAAAGAAAAAGATAACACAATGGAAACCACAAATACACACAGAGAAAAAGAATACATTAGAATTCGATAAATGTCACCAACACAACACATTCAACTTTTGCTGACTGGAAAACCACATGATTGTCACATTCAAGATGCAGTATTGACTGTACCCTCACACCATCTTATATTAAAAAAATCAGATAAACATCGAAGTCAGCAAATACCCAAGTACTCACAGGAAACATTGAAAACACTCTCTTCAACTCTTCTTTCTTGCTATCGAACAGCTGTGGCATGACAAATATGAGAATGGACATTAGTTCCACGAGATTGTTTTGTAGTGGAGTACCAGTAAGCAGTACACGACGTTGACCCTGGAAATCAAACAAATCAATGTTAAGAAAGGCATTTTTGATAAAATAGCATGTATTACATCACAAGTGTAAAAGCATAATGATAGTGATAATAAAAGCATTTACTATTGCAAACATAAGAAAACAGTTTTACCTTAATTTTCATGAGATTTTCATAGCGCTGTGAAGCCATGTTTTTTAGCATGTGGGCTTCATCTAAAACTATAGTATGGAATCTTAGCTTCTTGAACAAGGCTCGGTCTTCTGTGCTCGTTGTCACCATAGTGTATCTGGATCAAAGATGACAAAGCTAGTTACCTTCATTCTATTTAGTCCTAACAAGTAAACAAGATTTTGCTATCAACTTGG
>NC_051397.1:43122858-43135358 GCF_015228065.2 Penaeus monodon | reverse complement strand
GGCTGGCTTGGCCACCCAGTGGCTAGGTAGGCAATCAAGGTGAAGTTTCTTGCCAAAGGGAACAACGTGGCGGTCGGTGACTCGAACCCTTGAACTCAGATTGCCGTCGTGGCAGTCTTGAGTCCGACGCTCTAACCATTCGGCCACCGCGGACTTGACGATCATGGGCTTCCATGATTTTTTCTTAGCAATTTAGAGCGGTGGTTTGCCATTGCCTTCCGCCCGGTGTTTTTATCGAGTCACCATCTCTATTTACCCGGCACTGACTTGGGCTGGCTTGGCCACCCAGTGGCTAGTCAGGCAATCGAGGTGAAGTTCCTTGCCCAAGGGAAACAATGCGGCGGTCGGTAATTCGAACCCTCGAACTCAGATTGCCGTCGTGACAGTCTTGAGTCCGACACTCTAACCATTCGGCCACCACGGCCCTCATGTGTATGTATATATATATATATATATATATATATATATATATATATATATATATATATATATATATATATATATATATATATATAAATATATGTACATGTATGTGTGTATATATACATGTAGGTATGTATGCATGCATGTATATATATGCATACATATATATGTATGTATATAGATGTATACATACATATGTATGTATATAGATGTATACATATATATGTATGTATGTGTGCATATATGTATATTTTCATAAATCAATAGACAAAAAAAACAAATATACACACATACATACATACATACATACACACACATATACATACACATACACACTCACACTCACACACTCAAACACTCACACACTCACACACACACACACACACACACACACACACACACACACACACACACACACACACACACACACACACACACACACACACACACACACACACACATGCCCGCTTACATGTTTGCCTTAATGTACATAAATATAGAGTCATCTATGTATTTACATAAGCAGGTAAGCTGAGGAAGTAAATAAATAAATAAATAAATAAATAAATAAATAAATAAATAAATAAATAAATACATAAATAAAATAAATAAACAAACAAACAAATAAATAACCGTAGCTAAATACAAACATACATATATAAGCAGATACAGATACAAATATATACATATACATACATACATACATACATACATACATACATACATACATACATACATAGTTAGCCTTGATAGTTGTAGATATGTAGATAGATAGGTGGATAGATAACTGGAGAGATAGAAAGGTAGACTGATAAACAGAAAGATATAGTTAGTTATCTAGATAAAATAGATAAAAAGAGAGAGACAGATATCTTAAAGTACATAGGCAGATATAATTAGCTAATATATATATAAAGATATAATTAGATATAAATAGATACATTAATTGGTACAAAAATTGGATAAACAGATAAATCTTCAAACAAATCCACATGTAACTTGCTCTGACTTGTGATGGATAGCCTCCAATCTACAGTCTAATGAGCTAATGTATACAAAAAGATCACAACAGCTAGAAAGACACAATGACTGGTAAGGGATACAGTAGGGAGAGGCAACAATTGGTATGGGATATAGGGATAGGACCCAAGTCTTAGAAAATATGCGGATTGGTGGGGGACTTTGAGGAACAAAACCCCTGGGTTAGGAATGTTTTGGGTTCATACTTTGTGGTAGGGTTAGCTCTTTTGTTCATCTGAGTATGGTCCTGTTGTAAACTTTCACTTTATAATCAGCAAAGAGAAGCAAACTTCCATTACATATCTCATGGATGTTTAGGACAGGTTCCTTCTTTCAAAATGAACACGGTGTATGTCTGCTGGCCTTTGCCTCAGTGCCGGCAGACACAAAGACTGCAGCTTGGGTGCATTTGTAACATTTACCCCAACATTTACTAACTATACTAAACACAAATCACAGAAAGCAAAATACAAGGCACTCACTCTGCCCTTTGGCCGTGTCCTCCTTGTCCATGCGGAAGTTCCTGAGGCCACCCCCTAGGGAGCCTTTCTTGTTGGCATTGCCATTGGCATCACTCTTGGCAGAGTCTACCCCCTCACCATTCATCTTCAAGGGGTTGCAGCTGTTACCTCAATACTGTCTGCAATGAGATAAGAAATGCATATTGCAGATTGATCAAACACAGTTTAACTAACAGGATGACAAAAAACTTTTTTTTTTTTACTAATGCTATAAATATCGATGGTGTTATTTTTATTATAGACATTATAATTACAATAATGTAATAGACATTAGTAACAGCAATATAAGATAACGTAAAATATTTTCGAAACTCAAAGAAAAGGGAAAACAAGCGAGATAGGAAGCATTTGCCTCATTGGTGACTTAATACAAGTTTACCATCTATGTGTTAAAACAATTAATAAAGTAAACTCACAATGGGCATGGCATGTATGTATATGCCATGCCCATTGGATTTGGGTTAAACATAAATATAAAGAGGAGTGCACTTTGAGACATCAATAGTACATCCTAATAAAATTCTCATCAGCAGTCAAACTGCATTATTTTGACTGCTTACCAAATACCAAAATTTTGTTTTAAAAAAGGTTAGGATTGAAGATTCTCAAGATAGTAATACTGGGAAAAATAAAGTAAACTATTTCTCTGTATACTGGAAGATGTTAATAATAGTGGGGTCAATCAATGCCTATCTGTGGTTAATGGTTAATGGATAAAAAGCAAAATAAATGTGTTAGACATCATAAAAAAGTCATAAAAAAAGATAGAAAGGAGTAATAGTGAAAAAGTTAAAGAGTGGGATTAGTTGATGATTAAATGTGCATAAAGAGGGGGATTAGTTGATTAAATATGCATAAAGAGGAGGATTAGTTGATGATTAAATGTGCCACATGTCAGTAGTCATAGTAGTTCAGGAAGTAGAGATTAACAAAGAGTGATTACATCCAAGTTATCAAAGGATGAAGTGTGGAATTTTGCAACAATGTCCACAGGGTAAGGTAGGGATTAGCAAAGAAGAAAGGGGTTTAAGAGTGATCAGGAAAGATGTCAAGAGGGAGAGAATCCAGGGAAGGAGGCTGTTGTAATAAGGGCTGCATGGGTATCCAAGGGGAAGCTGAGGGGATAATGAGGAAGGATGGGGGATGATGTCCCTGATGCAGGGAGGAATGGGATGTGTTGAGAGGGAGGAATGGGATGTGTTGAGAGGGAGTGGGAGGAAAGGGTGTAGAGGGAACATGAGTAGGAGCATGGATGTTGGCAATTACTTCGAGTGCATAAGGACCAAACCTTGTTGACATGCTTCCTGCCTGGCTTCGCATAAAGTGGGGCCAAGTTTGAATCTGAGAGTTGCCACTTCCAATTCAAACTTGTAGGTAGGGCAGACCCTATAAAATACATTATGGGAGTTACCACAATTGGTACACATGCGTAGCTGTGACGAGAAGTTTGATCAACTGTGACCACAGAGAGGGCATTGGGCTGTGAAATGGCAGTGTTTGGCAGGATGGCCTAGATGCAATCAATTCTGACATTGATGGGGAGGAAGTTGATATGGTTAGAGAGGGAGGTACTCTCCGCTAATGTACAGAAAGTAATTTTGGCAATATTGGTGGGAAGACCCACGACAGCCTCTAACGAGGATAGTGTAGCACTGCACTGATACTACATCATTGTTCATGAAGCAGGCGAGTAAGTCTTCTCCACAATATGACTTTGTCATAGACAAGGCAGTTTGTTGGAGAGATGGAGACAAGTGTTGAGGGAGAAATGAGGTTGGGCAGGAATGGGTTTACCATTGAAGTCACTTTGGGTTGATAATGCTATAGCTTGGGATTCAGACAAGGCAGGAACAATCCTACTTGGTTGGGCTAAACAGAGCATTCAAGATGTTTGTAGAGGTGGAGATAGAAGAAGGACGGGGATGTGTGGAAGAGGGAGTAGTGTTGAGTAAAGTAGTACTGTGGAGAGGTGGACAATAAGGATGGAGAGTAGTAATATATGAAGGTTGTGGGACTGCAGGAGATGAACTAGAGGATGCTGGGAGAGGAGGAATGTTTTCTGACGATTGAGTATTGACCTAGATGGATGATTTGGACTGGACTGATGTGATAATAGGCATCAAGGAAGGGGTAGTAGTAGCATTGTCATAGTCATGGTCAAAGGAGAGCCTGGGATCGAGGAACCAGGATAATTGAATATCTGATACTGGGTAACCCTCTATGTCTTTATTAATGGTAAAAAGTCTTCATTACTGGCCATGGTAAGCCTAGGGTGTGTTGGGGAGAGAAATAGTCCACCCTTCAGGTTAAGGGCTAGACAACTAAATGAGAATACCATTCCCAGGCTCCCCCAGGCTGTTCATGACTGGCACAAAGTCAGCCTTTCTACCTTTCAAGATGGCTCTCACACCTTAGGAAGTGGATAGTAGAAGGAGTTGGAGAAAAAGAAGAAACAAAAAGGGGAAGGAGAAAAGACCATGCCAAATTAGCCGAGTCAAAGGCTGAGGCCCAAGGCAAGGGGGATCCCCAGCATTGGGTCCCAGTCTCCATCTCCTAAGCCCCTTATGGCAACAATATCCACAGGAATGGGGGGGGGGGGGGGGAAACAATCTGTGGTAGTTCATGAAACACATCCATAACTTTCTTCTATTAAAATATTAACCCATTAGATCCAGGTACCTCACAGTGTGTCTGTGGACCAAAATCTGGAGATCAGGCTACCTTGAATGGCAACTCTCCCAGGTGTATGGCTTGTAGGACTGGCCTCCACAATCACAAATGCATGATATCAAGATTTTTGCCTCATCTCTACAATTATTTTTTGCTCTTTTGCCATTTTCTATGGCTTATATTTGTCATCTGTTATCCTGTATTAAGATAACAGACTTTTTTCACAGAGCAGACTCCATATTATCTCTCCCACTGCACAATTATATAAACAATAAGTAACATTTTATTATTTGTTGTTTTTTATGTTTCTACATTAATCCATTTTCACACCCTATATCAACAGTAATGACAAGCTAGAATAGGGGTATTTTTTTTTACAATATGACACACTTGCCAGAAACTCCACATCACAAAGGGGAGGGTTGATGGGTGCTAAACCCCACACCAAACAGTTTTTACCTCAGTATGCACAGCAAGATAAAGCTAAAACTTCAGCACACCAAGTGGACTTAGGCAGTTAGTAACTTTTTTGATGGACGGCAAAATTTCACCCTTGTGGGCTGGTGGAAATACTGCTGGAGCTTGCTGAGGGCCCACTGAGTCACTCTCACTCCAAGTGCTTTGTGCATTCATGATGAGATATCCCTTTCACCCAACACTCAGCAACAATCTATCATGACAAAATGTTTCCGTCATCCTACCCTTGACCAAATTTCTTCTCTATGACAAGGCATTCTTGTAACCCATGCCTATCCTTAAATTTTAAAGACATGACATCCACATCACCCTGATTCAATGGGTAAATCCATTATATCCAGGAAAACCACACACTGTCACTAGAGCTAGGAACAGAGTCAGAGTCAAAAAACTTTATATACATATTTCTAAATAATCCATGTCCCAACAGACTACCAAAAATAAATTGCCAATATTAAGTTTCTGGTAAATTAGATAAAATGGGACAAAATTTTGAAAGACCCCTTTTCATGGGGCCAGACATAAAAGGTTAATTACAAAATTCCCCATTTTTCTCTGTAACATTTCAACACCCTACTTCAATGCAGGGCAATTTTCTAGAATGGTAAAGGTGGATTCCTCTCTCCCTCAAGTACACATATATGCTGCTAAACCCCCCAAACCCCTACATTCTTGGCCCCAATAGTAGGGGAGGGTATGAAAGATACCAGGGAAATTGTAGGGTAATATACAAATAATAAACACAGAATCAGTCACTATACTGTCTTATGCAGGGGGCTGCCCCATAATGTCCCACTTAGAGGGCTACTACCCCTTAACCTCTGCCCAAGAAAACAAAGAATCCTCCACATATTCACAGCCAGTTAGAGTGCATGACCGACATGCAAGAGTGCATGACCGACATGCAGGAGTGCCCTACGCCGAGTCTGTCCGATGCTCTACCTTGCTATGAATACAAGAAGGATTCTTTGTTTTCCTGGGCAGGGGTTGGGGAGCAGCAGCCACCAATGAGGGGGGTAATAGGGGGCACAGCTCCCTGCACTAGAAAGTATAGTGACTGACTTTGTGTATATTATTCATATATTCCCCAGTACCTTTCATGCTCTCCCATGCTATCAGGGCCAAGATTGTAGGGGTTTGGGGGACTCCGGCATAAATGCAATATACCTGGATAGTAGCGAGTGATAGGAATCCATCAATACCAATTTCATCACAAGTGGTTATGCAATGCTATTCAAGAAAATTACCCTTGCAGTAAAAGGATAAATCTACCTTTGTTTTTTGCCAGTTGGTACAAATTCCACATTCATTCTTTGCTTGAATATATCTTGCTAGAATATATGTTCTACGGCAAGTTTCATATATTTAGATAGAATCAACCAAAGTACTTCAATAAAAGAAAATAATGTTTATAACAATATAACAAATATAAAATTCATTAATACTGTGCCTAATCCTTATTTCTCAAAATATACTCGTAGTTAATATCTGCACTCCATTGTTATATACCTTGAATATTAACTCATGTTAGATTACATTAAACTATATTAGGCCAGGCAAATGTCTTAGTTAACTGCAGAATGGAATACTATGGCAATTCTTATAACATTCATCCCAAATCTCCTTCCATACATTAACTGTACCCTAAACTAAACAACACACAGTACTATCTATTTTGTCTACCATATCAGGATAATAAGTTAATAAAATTGTAAACACTATTAATATATTGAATTAGGTGTCACTCAAGTTTCAATTTCTAATTCCGTTTATAACAAAAAAAAATTCTACTACGATAATTACGTAAACAGAACATACTTGCAACTTCCCGGCAACATCATCATCCATAACAAATATAGATTCACAACCTCCCGAGATGAAATTCATTGCATCAGTAATATTTCTCGATAAATATGTTAAAAACATGGAGTTTAAAGCAAAAGTTCCTGAAAACAAACACCAAAATTAAAAGTTTTAAGAAAATCAGTTACAATGTTTTCATTCCTTGAACTCTTTCCTTCCTTCGTGTTTTTCCTTCAACCCAAGGCCTTAATCGCAATTAACTAAATAACCCAACCAAAACCTCATTCCATTCCATTTTTTTCAAAGACCATGAGACGAGGCCGCATGTTTTTACCTCATGAATAAGAGAGGAATATGAGGTCCAAGAGCCCGGAGTCGCCGAGGTAAACAAAGAGGAAGTGAACAGCTGATGCTTCCCGCCCGACATGTCTTGGAAAATAAGTATTGCTCTATTTCCCTCTTGTTGACATCCGTATAAGGTACATCATTTACATTTCTCATCTATGTATTTACATAGCAGGTAAGCTGAGGAAGTAAATAATAAATAAATAAATAAAAATAATAAATAAATAAATAAATACATCATAAATAAATAAACAAACAAACAAATAAATAACGTAGCTAAATACAAACATACATATATAACAGATACAGATCAATTATATACATATATAATACATACATACATACATACATACATACATATATACATAGTTAGCCTTGATAGTTGTAGATATGTAGATAGATAGGTGGATAGATAACTGGACAGATAGAAAGGTAGACTGATAAACAGAAAGATATAGTTAGTTATCTAGATAAAATAGATAAAAAGAGAGAGACAGATATCTTCAAGTACATAGGCAGATATAGTTAGCTAATATATATATAAAGATATAATTAGATATAAATAGATACATTTATAGGTACAAAAATTGGATAAACAGATAAATCTTCAAACAAATCCACATGTAACTTGCTCTGACTTGTGATGGATAGCCTCCAATCTACAGTCTAATGAGCTAATGTATACAAAAAGATCACAACAGCTAGAAAGAGACAATGACTGGTAAGGGATACAGTAGGGAGAGGCAACAATTGGTATGGGATATAGGGATTGGACCCCAGTCTTAGAAAATATGCGGATTGGTGGGGGACTTTGAGGAACAAAACCCCTGGGTTAGGAATGTTTTGGGTTCATACTTTGTGGTAGGGTTCGCTCTTTTGTTCATCTGAGTATGGTCCTGTTGTAAACTTTCACTTTATAATCAGCAAAGGGAAGAAAACTTCCATTACATATCTCATAGATGCTTAGGACAGGTTCCTTCTTTCAAAATGAACACGGTGTATGTCTGCTGGCCTTTGCCTCAGTGCCGGCAGACACAAAGACTGCAGCTTGGGTGCATTTGTAACATTTACTAACTATACTAAACACAAATCACAGAAAGCAAAATACAAGGCACTCACTCTGCCCTTTGGCCGTGTCCTCCTTGTCCATGCGGAAGTTCCTGAGGCCACCCCCTAGGGAGCCTTTCTTGTTGGCATTGCCATTGGCATCACTCTTGGCAGAGTCTACCCCCTCACCATTCATCTTCAAGGGGTTGCAGCTGTTACCTCAATACTGTCTGCAATGAGATAAGAAATGCATATTGCAGATTGATCAAACAGTTTAACTAACAGGATGACAAAAAACTTTTTGCTATAATTTGTCATGTTTTTTTTTTACTAATGCTATAAATATCGATGGTGTTATTTTTATTATAGACATTATAATTACAATAATGTAATAGACTTTAGTAACAGCAATATAAGATAACGTAAAATATTTTCGAAACTCAAAGAAAAGGGAAAACAGGCGAGATAGGAAGTATTTGCCTCATTGGTGACTTAATACAAGTTTACCATCTATGTGTTAAAACAATGAATAAAGTAAACTCACAATTGGCATGGCATGTATGTATATGCCATGCCCATTGGATTTGGGTTAAACATAAATATAAAGAGGAGTGCACTTTGAGACATCAATAGTACATCCTAATAAAATTCTCATCAGCAGTCAAACTGCATTATTTTGACTACTTACCAAATACCAAAATTTTGTTTTAAAAAAGGTTAGGATTGAAGATTCTCAAGATAGTAATACTGGGAAAAATAAAGTAAACTATTTGTCTGTATACTGGAAGATGTTAATAATAGTGGGGTCAATCAATGCCTATCTGTGGTTAATGGTTAATGGATAAAAAGCAAAATAAATGTGTTAGACATCATAAAAAAGTCATAAAAAACGATAGAAAGGAGTAATAGTGAAAAGGTTAAAGAGGGGGATTAGTTGATGATTAAATGTGCATAAAGAGGGGGATTAGTTGATTAAATATGCATAAAGAGGAGGATTAGTTGATGATTAAATGTGCCACATGTCAGTAGTCATAGTAGTTCAGGAAGTAGAGATTAACAAAGAGTGATTACATCCAAGTTGTCAAAGGATGAAGTGTGGAATTTTGCAACAATGTCCACAGGGTAAGGTAGGGATTAGCAAAGAAGAAAGGGGTTTAAGAGTGATCAGGAAAGATGTCAAGAGGGAGAGAATCCAGGGAAGGAGGCTGTTGTAATAAGGGCTGCATGGGTATCCAAGGGGAAGCTGAGGGGATAATGAGGAAGGAGGGGGGATGATGTCCCTGAAGCAGGTAGGAATGGGATGTGTTGAGAGGGAGGAATGGGATGTGGTGAGAGGGAGGAATGGGATGTGTTGAGAGGGAGGAATGGGATGTGTTGAGAGGGAGTGGGAGGAAAGGGTGTAGAGGGAACATGAGTAGGAGCATGGATGTTGGCAATTACTTCGAGTGCATAAGGACCAAACCTTGTTGACATGCTTCCTGCCTGGCTTCGCATAAAGTGGGGCCAAGTTTGAATCTGAGAGTTGCCACTTCCAATTCAAACTTGTAGGTAGGGCAGACCCTATAAAATACATTATGGGAGTTACCACAACTGGTATACATGCGTAGCTGTGACGAGAAGTTTGATCAACTGTAACCACAGAGAGGGCATTGGGCTGTGAAATGGCAGTGTTTGGCAGGATGGCCTCGATGCAATCAATTCTGACATTGATGGGGAGGAAGTTGATATGGTTAGAGTGGGAGGTACTCTCCGCTAATGTACAGAAAGTAATTTTGGCAATATTGGTGGGGGGACCCACAACAGCCTCTAACGAGGATAGTGTAGCACTGCACTGATACTACATCATTGTTCATGAAGCAGGCGAGTAAGTCTTCTCCACAATATGACTTTGTCATAGACAAGGCAGTTTGTTGGGGAGATGGAGACAAGTGTTGAGGGAGAAATGAGGTTGGGCAGGAATGGGTTTACCATTGAAGTCACTTTGGGTTGATAATGCTATAGCTTGGGATTCAGACAAGGCAGGAACAATCCTACTTGGTTGGGCTAAACAGAGCATTCAAGATGTTTGTAGAGGTGGAGATAGAAGAAGGACGGGGATGTGTGGAAGAGGGAGTAGTGTTGAGTAAAGTAGTACTGTGGAGAGGTGGACAATAAGGATGGAGAGTAGTAATATATGAAGGTTGTGGGACTGCAGGAGATGAACTAGAGGATGCTGGGAGAGGAGGAATGTTTTCTGAAGATTGAGTATTGACCTAGATGGATGATTTGGACTGGACTGATGTGATAATAGGCATCAAGGAGGGGGTAGTAGTAGCATTGTCATAGTCGTGGTCAAAGGAGAGCCTGGGATCGAGGAACCAGGATAACTGAATATCTGATACTGGGTAACCCTCAATGTCTTTATTAATGGTAAAAAGTCTTCATTACTGGCCATGGTAAGCCTAGGGTGTGTTGGGGAGAGAAATAGTCCACCCTTCAGGTTAAGGGCTAGACAACTAAATGAGAATACCATTCCCAGGCTCCCCCAGGCTGTTCATGACTGGCACAAAGTCAGCCTTTCTACCTTTCAAGATGGCTCTCACACCTTAGGAAGTGGATAGTAGAAGGAGTTGGAGAAAAAGAAGAAACAAAAAGGGGAAGGAGAAAAGACCATGCCAAATTAGCCGAGTCAAAGGCTGAGGCCCAAGGCAAGGGGGATCCCCAGCATTGGGTCCCAGTCTCCATCTCCTAAGCCCCTTATGGCAACAATATCCACAGGAATGGGGGGGGGAAACAATCTGTGGTAGTTCATGAAACACATCCATAACTTTCTTCTATTAAAATATTAACCCATTAGATCCAGGTACCTCACAGTGTGTCTGTGGACCAAAATCTGGAGATCAGGCTACCTTGAATGGCAACTCTCCCAGGTGTATGGCTTGTAGGACTGGCCTCCACAATCACAAATGCATGATATCAAGATTTTTGCCTCATCTCTACAATTATTTTTTGCTCTTTTGCCATTTTCTATGGCTTATATTTGTCATCTGTTATCCTGTATTAAGATAACAGACTTTTTTCACTGAGCAGACTCCATATTATCTCTCCCACTGCACAATTATATAAACAATAAGTAACATTTTATTATTTGTTGTTTTCTATGTTTCTACATTAATCAATTTTCACACCCTATATCAATAGTAATGACAAGCTAGAATAGGGGTATTTTTTTTTACAATATGACACACTTGCCAGAAACTCCACATCACAAAGGGGAGGGTTGATGGGTGCTAAACCCCACACCAAACAGTTTTTACCTCAGTATGCACAGCAAGATAAAGCTAAAACTTCAGCACACCAAGTGGACTTAGGCAGTTAGTAACTTTTTGATGGACGGCAAAATTTCACCCTTGTGGGCTGGTGGAAATACTGCTGGAGCTTGCTGAGGGCCCACTGAGTCACTCTCACTCCAAGTGCTTTGTGCATTCATGATGAGATATCCCTTTCACCCAACACTCAGCAACAATCTATCATGACAAAATGTTTCCGTCATCCTACCCTTGACCAAATTTCTTCTCTATGACAAGGCATTCTTGTAACCCATGCCTATCCTTAAATTTTAAAGACATGACATCCACATCACCCTGATTCAATGGGTAAATCCATTATATCCAGGAAAACCACACACTGTCACTAGAGCTAGGAACAGAGTCAGAGTCAAAAAACTTTATATATATACATATTTCTAAATAATCCATGTCCCAACAGACTACCAAAAATAAATTGCCATTATTAAGTTTCTGGTAAATTAGATAAAATGGGACAAAATTTTGAAAGACCCCTTTTCATGGGGCCAGACATAAAAGGTTAATTACAAAATTCCCCATTTTTCTCTGTAACATTTCAACACCCTACTTCAATGCAGGGCAATTTTCTAGAATGGTAAAGGTGGATTCCTCTCTCCCTCAAGTACACATATATGCTGCTAAACCCCCCAAACCCCTACATACCAGGGAAATTGTAGGGTAATATACAAATAATAAACACAGAATCAGTCACTATACTGTCTTATGCAGGGGGCTGCCCCATAATGTCCCACTTAGAGGGCTACTACCCCTTAACCTCTGCCCAAGAAAACAAAGAATCCTCCACATATTCACAGCCAGTTAGAGTGCATGACCGACATGCAGGAGTGCCCTACGCCGAGTCTGTCCG
>NC_051397.1:43102858-43107858 GCF_015228065.2 Penaeus monodon | reverse complement strand
ACTTTCTGCATTTGAGTGGTGGTTCTTCTTGGTTAATTTTGCATCTCCACTGGATTTCATTTCCTTCCTAAAATACCGCAGCAACAGGGCTGTGAATGTACTTTCTTAAGTATAGACTTTTGGGTATAAAAGTGAGTATGACTCTCCCAACAAATATTTGGATTAATGTTTGTAATATCTAATATTATGCACAAATACAATAACACTCAAGGGTAAAAGAAATCACATACACAGACACACACAGCATCATAATACCCACTCTGATCTTTGCTAATTTCCTCCTTATCTATCCGGAAATGTCGTAGGCCTTCCACTGTGCTTCTGCTCGTAACATCATCACAAATATCAGTCTGAATTGGATTTGTCTCCTCATTTTCTATTCTTAATGGGGTCCCATCAGTGTCATCATAAAGATCTGGAAGTCAAAATATGAAGCTCTTTAATTTCTTTTCATCCTAATCCAATAACATGTTACTGACCCCAATACCTAATTATGCAAACAATAATAATAAATAAATAAATAAATAAATAAATAAATAAAAAATGGTAAAAATACATACTTTGAACACTATCTGCCTCTCTCCTATTCATCCTGAAGTTCCGAAGCCCTCTTAATGAATGGTCTGCATTGATGAAGCTTTTTTTTTCTACACTGTGGTCTTCTGTATCCGATCTCAAGGGAGTCAGGCTAACTGATTCAGTACTGTCTGCTGAGGTGGTAAGAAGTCAGATGTGTTGAATGTTATATTGTTTCTTTCACTGTGGCTTAGATATGTTGATTATGGATATAAACGAGTTAATGAATGAATATGTACATTATATATATAAACATAGTTAAAGATATAGATAAATACTGATAGCCAGATAGGCAGATAAATAGATAAAGAGATACAAATATAGACATATTACCATTATTAATATTGTTATTACCATTCCTATAAAATAATATAAATTACAACCAAAAGACTGCATAGAATGAAAATGTTAATTTTGAAAAGCTGAAACAGGGCCATATTAAGTGCTTTTCTTAAGTATATAACACACAATTCTAGCTGTAAAGCTGAAACAGGGCCATATTAAGCGCTTTTCTTAAGTATATAACATACAATTCTAGTCCAAATTAGACATAATTGTACATGGAGTCACACTTTAAATATTTTGTTACCATCTATTGGTAGAAAAGATATAAAATTATAATTTCAAAAACATAAACAATAATAGCTTAACATGACTGAAGGTGAGGAGGAGGAGGAGGAGGAGGAGGAGGAGGAGGAGGAGGAGGAGGAGGAAGAAGGAAGAAGAAGAAGAAGAAGAAGAAGAAGAAGAAGAGAGGAAGAAGAGAAGAGAAGAGAGAGAAGAAGAAGAGGAAGAAGAAGAAGAAGAAGAAGAAGAAGAAGAAGAAGAAGAAGAAGAAGAAGACGAGGAGGAAGAGGAATAATAGGAGTTATTATTATTATTATTATTTTAAAAATGAGAATAGGATAAGATATTCTTTCATGGGACAAATAACTACAACTGCAGCAGTTTCTATTAAATCCAAATTTTTTAATTACCTTCACAGACAGACTTCAAGGGACTTCCTGATTCACAAACACTAGTGAGACTGTTGCTCGCCGACTCACTTATCATCGACAACATTGCCCCCTCCGGGTCGTTTAAGGTATCTCTGTCGCTTGTCTTACCCTCTTTCAGGAATTAAAAAAGGGCTTGTTAATCAAATTTGATATTATTAGGGTATGAGTGTTTGGCTTTTATTTTTTACAAATTAATCTCCTGATGGGACAAAATTTAGAATAAAGACAGGGAAATTCATATTGCCACTAATGCCTGAGCATAGGATATATACATTAAAACTAGCAGTTAGGCAATACTTAAAAAATAAGTGACAATCTGGTAATTAATGTTAGAATTTTATTATTACATCAGCAAGCTAATTTTCATTCTCTTTCTTATTCACTTACTCATTTTCCCATTCTTACTCTTATTACCCTTTTATCCATCTCTCACTCATTCCCCTTTTTATCCCTCTCACTCTTTCCCCCTTTTTCCCTCTTTCACCTCTCCTCTCCCTCACTCCCATTACCCTCTCTCTGCCACCCATTCTCTCATTCTTCTCCTCTTCCTCATTTTCAATCCTCCCTCTACTCTCCTATCTCTCATCCCCCTTTATCCTTCTCTCTATACCCTCTCTCACACTCCTATCAACTATTCTCACCCACTCACTCTCTCATCCTTCTCCCTCTCACTCTCTCTCCCTCATTCCCCCTTCATCCCTCTCTCACCTCTCCTCCTCTCCCCCCTATTCCCTCTTTATCATTTTCTCCCACTTTATTCCCCCTTTATCCCTCTTCTCACCTCTCCTCCTCCTCACTCCCATCAATCACTCTCACCCACTCACTCTCTCATCCTCCTCTCCCTCATTCCCCTCTTTATCCCTCTTCTCACCTCTCCTCCCCCTCGCCTTGGCCTTCTTCTTCACGAACCACCTGTGGTGAGCGAACTTCCTCCTCACCTCCTCCCTCTCCCTCATGACACAGCTCACCCCATTAATGGCCTCTGTCACAGCATCCCAGGCCTCGACCTTGCTCTGTACGGTGACAGAAATAGCGTCGAATTTCCCTAAAAGGACCTTCTTCCTCTTGGACACCTCTTGAAGGAGCACGCGGAGTTCCTCTTCGCTGAAGGAGGGTCGCTTCCTCCTCTTCGGGTGGGGTTCCATACTTTCTTTAATTAAGGGTTTGTATCGTGTGTGTTTTTTTTTATGGGTGGGTTGTTTGTGTGTGTAGGGGGGAGGGGGGAGGAGCTTCTCCCTTGTGTCTATTGTCTATGTCTGTTTTTTGTCCTCTTTTCTCTCTCTCTTGATTGGGTCTGTTTATCTCTGTTATACGTGCCGGGAGGAGAGAGAGAGAGAGAGAGAGAGGAAGGGCGTGATGATGCCTCTCAGCTCTTGACACTGTTGAAGAGGATACTCTGTGGCTCAGACTGGGATGTGGCGCCATCTGTTGCATGGGAGATGGGGTGGAGATGCACACACATACATACGCACGCACGCAAGCTCGCATGCATGCACGCACGCACGCACGCCCACATGCACGCGCGCACGCACGAACTTCAGGTTGGTTTTAATAATAGCAATGATGATGATAATAATGACAACGATTATATTGATAATATCAATAGTAAAAAAAACAAAATAATAATAATAATGATAATAATAATAATAATAACAATAATAATAACCATTATAGTAATTATTATTATTATTATTATTATTATTATTACTATTATAATGATAATAGTAATTATCAAAATAATAACAATAATAATGTTAAAAATAAATTATATTAATAAAGATAACAGTAATGACAGTCATGAAAATTATAATGATAGTGATGATAACAAATAATATTATTCCCCAATCCCGTTGCTGTCACTGGGGGGGGGGGGGGGGCAAAGGAGACGAGGACAGAGGCCCATTAAGGGGATCGATCACATTTGCCTCAGCTCTCGCCTCAACAAATTTTCTATTGTCTTTTCTTCTCTGCCCTTTTCCTTTTCCTTCTCTTCTTCATCCCTTTCTTCTGTCCACTTATCCTAATCGTTATCTCATTTTCACTTTTTTCGCCACAATACTATATCATAATACTGTACTTGGTTGGCCCCCAAACCCCACCTTATCGCTGTATTTTGAATGCGCCGCTAATGACCTTCGAGATTTATGTGGTAGAAATTTTTCATTAAATAACAATAAATTACTAGTATTGTTATTAATAATAGTAGATAAAAGAACAATAATAATGATAATACTAGTGATTATTATTATCACTATCATTATTATTAGTGGTAGTATTGTAAGAATCGTGTTGTTTGTTTTAGATATATAGGTAGGAAAATAAATATGGCAGTAAGCAAAAAGACTGATAGATAAGATAGACAAATAACAAAAAAACGAATGGTCAAAGTTGCAACAGATAAATCTCTCATCGGTTAGTGTTTATTTGTGTTCTCAATATACAGTGCGATAAAATGTAAAGCCAGGGAAATGGATCGGTATTTTCGTGTTTCTCAAATAACAATTACACATATTATCTATCTATATCTATGTCATCATAAAGATCTATATATTCATATCTATATCTATATATATTTATATATATGTATATTTCATTTTATCAATTTTATCATTATTATCTTTATTGTCATTATCATGATAATGATAAATATAACAATTGTTATTATCATTGTTATTGTTGTTGTCCTGCCCATTATCATATCTTTGCCATCGTCATCATTATCATTGTAATTACTATTATCATTATCATCATTATCATTATTATCAGTCATTATAACATTATCATTATTATATTATTATTGTTGTTGTTGTTGTTATTGTTGCTGTTGTTATTGTTGTTGTTAATATTATTATTATTATCATTATTATTATTATCACTGTCATCATTGCTATCATTATTATTATTATTATATTACTATATAATTATTATCATTATCATTACTATTATCATTATCATCATTATTATTGCCATCGTTATCCTCAATAATATTACTCGAATTGTTACAGGTATCACATTATCGGTATTAACACATTAATATTGGTACTGGTACAATTATTCTATAGATTATGGAATATTACATTGTTTTCAATACCTTCGTGTATGTATAGTGTATGTGTATGGGCCTATACGGTATAATACTTTATGATAGTTTTGTAAGAAGTTGCATGTGTATAGTATAATTTACTATATCACACAGTAAATAGGTGAGTTTTCTATTTTACTACGCAGTTCATTCCCTTCATTGCAATAAATTTAATAAAAATAAAACAGGGAATTCAGAGATATAAATGTCAAAATGTATTATGTGATATGACAGTCCAATTCTAAAGGACAAAACGTTTATATCTTTGTGTTACATTTGTTTATCATTTTACTTTTAATTTTTTCATTCATTTTACGTATCTACCTGTTCATTAAAACTTTTCA
>NC_051397.1:43095358-43097858 GCF_015228065.2 Penaeus monodon | reverse complement strand
GGGCTTGGCGGACCAGCACTGACTTGGGCTGGCTTGCCCACCGAGTGGCTAAAAAATACATTATATATATATATATATAATATATATATATATATATATATATATATATATATATAAAGAGAGAGAGAGAGAAGGAGGAAGGGAAAGGGAAAGAAAAAGAAAGAGAATATATAAATAGATAGATACAGATTTATGTGAACGGAAACTCAGTGACGTGTACACATATCCTTACATATATATAAACATACGCAGACATACACATTATATATATGCATGCATTTTGTATATATAGCCGAACTATGTGTGCATATATATTGATAGATACACAGATATTTATCAATGGATATTTCTCTTCACCCCATATTTCCTTTCTCAGGTCGGTAGGTTACAAAAGGAATACACCAGAAGCGGGATTGCGCTGGCCATTGGCTGTTTCCCCTGTGGCATCGCCTGCTGCCGTTCTATGAGGAAGTTTCGCTGTAATAGGTGCAAAGCTCTCTTTTAAAAACAACCCATTGTAATGAGAATCTGCCTGTCAATTGCGATAAAATCGAGAGAGTTGTGGTAAACGCCAGGAAAATCTGTGTACGTGTGTTTATTTTCATAAATTGTTCTGGAATTCTCAATAGACTGGTAAGATTAAAATATTTTTTTCTATTGATTCAGAACTTTTGTACCCTTCATCTGGCACGAATACCTGAACTACATAGGTAAAAAGATGATCCTTTCCGAATAATTGATAGTAGAGATTCTTGTGTCTCAGCCTCTCTCTCTCTCTCTCTCTCTCTCTCTCTCTCTCTCTCTCTCTCTCTCTCTCTCTCTCTCTCTCTCTCTCTCTCTCTCTCTCTCTCTCTCTCTCTCTCTCTCTCTCTCTCTAAATGACCTGACATTTCCAACAACCAGCCGCCTGTCCCGTTTGTTTTGCACGCCATTGTGTTCATATAATAACCATGAAGATTTAAACATATTGTGAAAGTGACTGGAATTCTTACCAATAGTATACCCGCATACATGAATACGTCTGTGATTAGGGTAATGAGGCTTGTTGACATGGAATAGGGCAGTTTACGTCTCTGTGTAGTTTATAGCTTGTTGGTCAGTTATCAATATTCACTGCTCTGCAGAGTAGGGTATTGTTGGTGCGAAAATAGAAGAATGATTACATAAAAGTGTCAAACCAGGCACTATCGCTATGGAAAGAATAAGGGTATCGCTTTATGACACAAAGTACGTCACTCGACAAAGATCGTATTCACAACAGTTTGAAAAACTAAAAGTCAAGAAATTATCGAAAAGCCACTGCGGTCAACCACCCAGTCATCCCACCGTTAATGAAAATGATTACTATGGTAAGACAAAATATCTATCCTAACGTAACCATCGAAATCAAAAATTAAAAAAATCAGAACTGCTGTGCGCAGCGCCTCAGATCATTGTAACCTACTAATAACCTAACTAATGTAAGAACACGATTCTGAATGAATGATAACGTCCATTCTCAAGACATAAAAGAAAATAAATCGTTATCGGAAATGCTGTATTCAGCTCGACATTAACCTAACCTTTCTATTGAGAAAGTTTCTGAATCGCATTTGATATCTGCCAAGACATAAAAATATAATATCTTCAGGGAAAGCTGGTATATTCAACTAGATGTAACCTTTCATATTGATATGTTTCTAAATGATCTTCATTATCCAGCACACCATCAGAATCATCATATCTATCTAATAGAAATGTTATTCAACTAATGATGATTTCATATGATATGTATATTAAATATATCATCACGCATACAATCCCACTTATTATACAATAAAATTATATATATATATATTATTATATATATATATATATATATATATATATATATATATATATATATTATAATAATATTATATATATTATATATATATATGTATAATATATATATATATATATTATATATATATATATATATATATATATATATATATATATTAGATATTACCTTTATTGTTATTATCATTATCATTATCATCATCAGTACTATTATTATCATCATTGTTATTACTATTACTGTTATTATTATTTTATGATTGTTAACATTATTACTATTTTTTTATATTATTTTCATTATTGTTGTTATAATAATAATAATTAATATTATTGTTGTTATCATCATCATCATCACTACTTTTGTTTGCATTTTATTGTTATTATCATTTTCATTACCATTACTCTCATTATCATCATCATTATTAGTATTATCAGCAGTATTTTCATAATCATTATCATGATCCTAATCAATAATTACAATAATATGATCATCGTTACCATTATCATTGTCATTACCGTGTTCTCATAGATTTCCTTCTTACTGATCACGGCTGCAAGAAAGTAAAAGTCGATATCCCCTTCTGAGATGCTGTAGGGAGATGAATCAGTTTATGATATTTATTTGGACGTGGTGTAAAGGCAGCCCTACACAGAACCGTAGCCAACCGTAGCGTTATCAGAG
>NC_051397.1:43077483-43092758 GCF_015228065.2 Penaeus monodon | reverse complement strand
CCCGGAATAACAGGAATAGCATTCTTTTTATACTGTGGCGTTCCCTATTCATATGTATATCAGTATCTGTATGTCTATATATGTATATCTATGTATTTCTATCAGTTTCTGTCTATCCGTATGAAAATATATATAATATATAATATATATAATATTAATATATAATATATTATATAATAATTATATAATATAATATATATATATATATATATATATATAATATACAAATAATATATATATTATATATATATATATATATATTATAATTATATAATATATTATATATATATATATATATATATAATTATGATTATACTTACATATCCACACACCATCTCACTCACTCACTCACTCTCTCTCTCTCTCTCTCTCTCTCTCTCTCTCTCTCTCCTCTCTCTCTCTCTCTCTCTCTCTCCTCTCTCTCTCTCTCTCTCTCTCTCGCTCTCTCGCTCTCTCTCCGCACGCACGCACGCACGCACGCACGCACGCACCACGCACGCACGCACGCACGCACGCACGCACGCACGCACGCACGCACGCACGACACACACCCACACACACACACACACACACACACACACACACACACACACACACACTTTATATGATCAGGAAAGAAGCATGCTAATAGTGACCTGCTTATATTATTCCTATATAGATATAAAATAAGAAGTCTATCTGACTTCTTTAAGTGTGATAAAGAGGCAACTGGTTTTCCCAACAGGAAATAGGAAAATCCTGTTGGAGGTGACTTAGGAAACGTTAGATAAAGGTGTAAGATGTTATTTTTGGATAATTGGATTTTGTATTAGATAATCTCTTCTCTCTCTCTCTCTCTCTCCCTCTCTCTCTCTCTCTCTTCTCTCTCCTCTCTTCTCTCTCATCTCCCCTTCTCCTCTTCTCTCTCTCTCTCTCCATATATATATATATATAGTTGTGTGTGTGTGTGTGTGTGGTGTGTGTGTGTGTGTGTGTGTGTGTGTGTGTTTGTGTGTGTGTGTGTGTGTGTGTGTGTGTTGTGTGTGTCTCATCTCCTATCTCCTCCTCTCTCTCTCTCTCTCCTCTCTCTCTCTCTCTCCTCTCTCTCTCTTCTCTCTCTCTCTCTCTCCATGTGTGTCTGTCTCTCACTGCCTCTGTCTCTGCTTCTCTCTCTGTCAATCTGATGAACAAAGTGTGGGAGAAAAACCATGTCATTATTAAAAATAAAATCTTAGTATGCAGTTTATCTAGTTAAAGATTATATCTTTGATAAGTTGACCAAGATAAGACTTTTAGTTATTTTAGTAATGAAAAGGATAGACTGATTAGATTGATACAAGATTATTCATCAGATACTTTCTTAGGTTTAAAAAATCATATATATAACCATGGTCTTTGTAATAAACTTGTTTTGGTCAAAACACATTCAGATAAGACAAAAAACCTACATAACATATATTGGTAAAGGTCAATATTTAATACACTTTACCCATCTTTACTGCAGCTGATAAAGAAAACCTAGGCTATACCCCACATGTGTTGATGATAAATCTGAAAATATGGACACAATTCTAAAAAAATGGAAGGCATTCAAGTCTATAGCACTTTGGGACTTTTGAAGATGTTAGTGAAACTTTTTGAATTGTTGAGAAATATATTGATAAGGAAATGCAATTTGTATAACATGCTAACTTGCCTCATACATCTGGATTAGAGAATGCAATCTTTGGAATAAGTAAAAATAGAAAGATATTTATTTGAATGCTGGTTTCTATTGCAGATTGTAGAAAGTGTATGCCTTCAGTTGTACAATTTTGTAGTCCACAAGATTTTTATTCATATATCAGCATTATAATTTGTATCAGAAGATGCATATGAAAGGAAATGACTCAGTATCAATTCAGTTGCATTTTTACTCTGGGGGTTTGACTTTGTATGAAAGCTCTGGATTATGAATATTTAAAAGTATAATGATAATGAACAGATATAAATATACAGATCAAAGTGGGAAACATGATTAGATATGGTAAAGGAGCTGATGCTGTAATTATGACACTGACTAATAAGATCAGCTGATAATCCTATTGTATTCTGAACATTATTTACAATTCAAAAAACTTGTTACCAGTAATGATTGTGTATTCCACTTCTGTTTATTCATTCATGTCATATTCCATACTGATAATAAGGAAAAATTACGTTTTTTGATGCATATACTTTTTGTGATTATCTTCACTGCAAAAAATATGATGTAAGTATAGTTATTCCATATCAGCTTTGTCCTCTGGGGTGTTTTAGAAAGTGATGTTAAAATTTTAAGAAAAAAAAACCAATTTTCCAAGAGGTCAAATAAAGATCTTGATGTTTTAGTGAAGGAGAGATTAGTGAAGGACAGCATCTGCAGCAATCCAGAGTGATGAGAGAAACTGAACAGCATAAAGGTTTTAAGTTTTAGATTGTTAGTTAAGAAATTTTATATTCCGCTGTATATGAAAAAATGTTGATGTTTCAGTGTGAGAAACATTAGTGCCACATAATTTGGGATACCAATTGTTTAAATAAATAGTACATGTTACTTTTTCATGTGTATTGTAGATTCACCTCACAGCAAATGTAATAGTAGCAATTAACTGAATTTCTTGTATCATTATATTATAACATTTTGAGAAAAAATTTCATGTTAATAGTATTGTCAAATTTATGCAGATATCTGTGCTACGGATGCAAAAAACAATTTTTTGATTGTTATAAGAAGATGGAGGAACTGTTCTTTTTTCTATAGATTAAGAAATGTGAAACGACCATGGGGGAGATTATACTGTAAAGAGAACAAGCGTATCATAAAAATTAAAGCTTAAGGATACTTACTTTCTAGATTTCAGATTATTTTGGGGAATGATACAGGACAGGAACATATCATCCACCCTAGCTATCCCAGCGGGAAATTCAAGGCCAAAAATTGTCATTGTGTATAAACAGACAATAAATTTCAATTTTTGAAAATCAAACTATACAAAACAACATACATACATACCTACATACATACATACATCATACATACATACATACAAAAAATACATACATACATACATACATACATACATACATACATACATACATACTTTACAATATATATACGCACATACATATGTGTGTATGTGTGTGTGTGGTGGGGGGGGGGGGTTGTGTGTGTGTGTGTGTTTTGTGTGTGTGTGTGTGTGTGTGTGGTGTGGTTTGTGTGGTGTGGGTGTGTGGGTGTTGTGGGTGTGTGTGTGTGGGTGTGGTGTGTGTGGTGGGTGGTGTGGTGTGTGTGTGGGGGTGTAGTGTTTGTATATGTGTAGGGGAAAAAAAAAAAAAAAAAAAAAAAAAAAAAAATTTTTTTTTTTTAGTACACCCCCACACACCAAACACACACACCACACACACACACACACACACCCCCCCACACACACACACACACCACACCACCCCCCACACCCCCAAAACAAAAAAAAAAAAAAAAAAAAAAAAAAAAAAAAAAAAAAACAAAAAAAAAAAAAAAAAAAATAGAAATTATATACCACACACACACTCACACACAAAAAACAAAAAAAAAAAATCAAAAAAAAAAAACATAAAGAACAAAATAAAAAAATAAAAAAACAAAAAAAAAAAAAAAAAAAAATTAACAAATATACCAATAACAAATAAAAAAAAAAAAAAAAAAACAACAAAAAAACAAATATATATAATATAAATATCATTTATATATATATATATATATAAATATATATAAAATATATATATATATATTATGTGTGGGGTGGTGTGGTGTGGTATATATATACTATATATTAATATATATTATAATATATATATATATATATTATATATATAAAATATAATATAATAGTATTACACAAAACAAAAAAAAAAAAATAAAAAAAAAAACAAACAACACAAACAATATATATATAGATATAATAATATATATATAATATTATAAAATATATATAATATAATCTATATATTTGGGGGTTATAGTATTTAACATATAATATAATATAATATATATATAATATATATATAAAATAGATATATAATATATATATATATATATAAAAGGTATAATACACACACAAAAAAACCAAAAAGAAAAAAAAAAAAAAAAAAACAAAAAAAAATATATAGTATATATATAGTATATATATATATATATATAAATATATATATAATATATAATAGATATTATATATTTTAAAATTTTATATATATATATATATATATACAAAATTTTTATATTATATATATATATATATATAGTATTATATCTATATATATATATATATATATATATATTTTATATATTATATATATATATTAATATTATAATATAATATATAATAGATGTAGATAATTATGATAATATATAGATAGATAGATAGATAGATAGATAGATAGATAGATAGATAGATAGATAGACAGACAGATAGACAGACAGACAGATAGATAGATAGATAGATAAATGTATACATATGAAAACAGACACACACACACACACACACACACACACACCACACACACACACCCACACACACACACACCACACAAAACACACACACACCACACACACACCCCACACACACATTAAATAACAAAATTTCACATATCAAATACAAAATAAACAAAAAAACAAAAAAAAAAACAAAACAACAAAAAAAAAAAAACAAAAACAAAAATTATATAAAAATATAAATATGTATAATACATATAATATATACACTATATATATAAAATATGCAATATATATATATATATATATATATATATATATATAGATATATAATAAATTTATTTATAAAAATTTATATATATATATTATATATATATTGTATATTTTATATGTGGGGTGTGTGTGTGTGTGTGTGTGTGTGTGTGTGTGTGTGTGTGTGTGTGGTGTGTGTGTGTTGTGTATGCATATATATATCCCATATATTATATATATATATATATTTTTAAAATCTATATAAAATATAATATATATATTATATATATATATTATAATATATATATATGTTTATTTTTCATATTTCTATATCTTAAATTTATCTACTATTACTATCTATCTTTATTTACATAGATGTATATACATGTGTATATATATGTATATATCATATATATATATATATATATATATATATATATAATATATATATATATATGTATATGTATGTGTATATATATATATATATATATATAATTATCTTATATATATATATTAATAATATATTATATATATATATATATATATATGTATACACTTATACATACCTAGCATATATGAACATACATATGTTTTATAACAACGATCTCTATGGATGGCATTTTTTGTCAATTTGTTGGATAATTTCACACCCTGAGCCGGCAGCTGTCTACAAGAACCCAAACGCATCTTGAATCCACTGCAATGCGAAACGCTAAAAGTCCCAAAAAACAAAAAAAAAAATAAAAATAAAAGCATACCCCCTAAATTTAAAAAGATATAAACTCTTATCACACGAGAGAAATTATAAATGAGTGTACCCTTATACGGATTCAACAAGAGGGAAATAGAGCAATACTTATTTTCCAAAGACATGTCGGGGCGGGAAGCATCAGCTGTTCACTTCCTCTTTGTTTACCTCGGCGACTCCGGGCTCTTGGACCTCATATTCCTCTCTTATTCATGAGGTAAAAAACATGCGGCCGCTTCATGGTCTTTGAAAAAAAGGGAAATGGAATGAGGTTTGGTTGGGTTTTTTAGTTAATTGCGTTTAAAGGGCCCTTTGGGGTTAAAGGGAAAAAACACAAAGGGAAGGGAAAAGAGTTCAAGGAATGAAACATTGTAACTGATTTTTTTAAAAACTTTTAAATTTTTGGTGTTTGTTTTCAGGAACTTTTGCTTTAAACTCCTGTTTTTAACATTTATCGAGAATATTACTGATGAAATGAATTTCATCTGGGGAGTTTGTGAATCTGTATTTGTTATGGATGATGATGTTGCCGGGAAGTTGCAAGTATGTTCTGTTTACGTAATTATCGTGTAAATTTTTTTTGTTATAAACGGAATTAGAAATTGAAACTTGAGTGACACCTAATTCAATATATTAATAGTGTTTACAATTTTATTAACTTATTATCCTGATATGGTAGACAAAATAAAATAGTACTGTGGTTGTTTAGTTTAGGTACATTTAAATGTATGGAAGGAGATTTGGGTGAATGTTATAAGAATTGCCATAGTATTCCATTCTGCAGTTAACTAAGACATTTGCCTGGCCTAATATAGTTTAATGTAATCTAACATGATTAATATTCAAGGTATATAAAAATGGAGTGCAGATATTAACTACGAGTATATTTTGGGAGAAATAAGGATTAGGCACAGTTTTAATGAATTTTATATTTGTTATATTGTTATAAACATTATTTTCTTTTATTGAAGTACTTTGGTTGATTCAATCTAAAATATATAAACTTGCCGTAGAACATATATTCTAGCAAGATATTTTTCAAGCAAAGAATGATGTGGAATTTGTACCAACTGGCAAAAAACAAAGGTAGATTTATCCTTTTACTGCAAGGGTAATTTTCTTGAATAGCATTGATAACCACTTGTGATGAAATTGTATTGATGGATTCCTATCACTCGCTACTACCAGGTAATTGCATTTATGCCGGAGTCCCCAAACCCCACAATCTTGGCCCTGATAGCATGGGAGAGCATGAAAGGTACTGGGGAATATATGAATATATACACAAAGTCAGTCACTATATTTTCTAGTGCAGGGAGCTGTGCCCCCTATTACCCCCCTCATTGGTGGCTGCTGCTCCCAACCCCGCCCAGGAAAACAAAGAATCCTTCTTGTATTCATAGCAAGGTAGAGAAATCGGACAGACTCGGCGTAGGGCACTCCTGCATGTCGGTCATGTTGCACTCTAAAACTGGCTGTAAATATGGGGGAGGATTCTTTGTTTTCTTGGCAGAGGTTAAGGGGGTAGTAGCCCTCTAAGTGGGACATTATGGGGCCGCCCCCTGCATAAGACAGTATAGTGACTGTTCTGTGTTTATTATTTGTATATTACCCTACAATTTCCCTGGTATGGGGTTGGGGGGTTTGGGGGGTTTAGCAGCATATATGTGTACTTGAGGGAGAGGGGAATCCACCTTTACCATTCTAGAAAATTGCCCGGGCATTGAAGTAGGGTGTTGAAATGTTACAGAAAAAAATGGGGAATTTTTGTAATTAACCTTTATGTCTGGCCCCATGAAAAGGGGTCTTTCAAAATTTTGTCCCATTTTATCTAATTTACCAGAAACTTAAAAATGGAAATTTATTTTGGTAGTCTGTTGGGACATGGATTATTTAGAAATATGTATATTAAAAAGTTTTTTGACTCTGACTCTGTTCCTAGCTCTAGTGACAGTGTGTGGTTTTCCGGGATATAATGGATTTACCCATTGAATCAGGGTGATGTGGATGTCATGTCTTTAAAATTTAAGGATAGGCTGGGTTCAAGAATCCCTTGTCATAGAGAAGAAATTTGGTCAAGGGTGGGTTTACGAAACTTTTTTGCATGATAGATTGTTGCTGAGTGTTGGGTGAAAGGATATCTCATCATGAATGCACAAAGCACTTGGAGTGAGAGTGACTCAGGGGGCCCTCAGCAAGCCCCAGCAGTATTTCCACCAGCCCACAAGGGTGAAATTTTGCCGTCCATAAAAAAAGTTACTAACGCCTAAGTCCCTTGGTGTCTGAAGTTTACTTTATCTTGCTGTGCATACTGAGGTAAAAACTGTTTGGTGGGGGGTTTAGCACCCATCAACCCTCCCCTTTGTGATGTGGGGGTTTCTGGCAAGTGTGTCATATTGAAAAAAAAAATCCCCCTATTCTAGCTTGTCATTACTTTGATATAGGGTGTGAAATTGGATTAATGTAGAACCCATAAAAACAACAAATAATAAAATTTTACTTATTGTTATATAATTGTGCAGTGGGAGAGATAATAGGGAGTCTGCTCGTGAAAAAAGTCTGTTATCTTAATACAGGATACAGATGACAAATATAAGCCAAGAAAATGGCAAAAGAGAAAAAAATAATTGTAGAGATGAGGCAAAAATTTTGATATCATGCATTTGTGATTGTGGAGCCAGTCCTACAAGCCATACACCTGGGAGAGTTCCCATTCAAGGTAGCCTGATCCCGATTTTGGTCCACAGAACACTGTGAGGTACCTGGATCTAATGGTTAATATTTTAATAGAAAAAAGTTATGGATGTGTTTCATGAACTACCACAGATTGTTTCCCCCCCCCCCCCCCCATTCCTGTGGATATTGTTGCCATAAGGGGCTTAGGAGATGGAGACTGGGGGCCCAATGCTGGGGATCCCCCTGCCTTGGGGCCCCAGCTTTGACTCGGCTAATTGGCATGGTCTTTTCTCCTTCCCCTTTTTGTTTCTTCTTTTTCTCCAACTCCTTCTACTATCCACTTCCTAAGGTGTGGACCATCTTGAAAGGTGAAAGGCTGACTTTGTGCCAGTCATGAACAGCCTGGGGGAGCCTGGGAATGGATTCCATTTAAATTGTCTAGCCCTTAACCTGAAGGGTGGACTATTTCTCTCCCCAACACACCTAGGCTTACCATGGCCCAGTAATGGGAAAACTTTTTACCATTAATAAAGACTTGAGGGGTTTCCCAGTATTTAGATATTCATTATCCTGGTTCCTCGATCCAGGCTCTCTTGACCAGACTATGACAATGCTTTCTACTACCCCTCCTTGATGCCTATATCACATCAGTCCAGTCCAAATCATCCATCTAGGTCAATACTCAAACTTCAGAAAAAATTCCTCCTCTCCCAGCATCCTCTAGTTCTCTCCTGCAGTCCCACAACCTTCATATATTACTACTCTCCATCCTTATTTTCCACCTCTCCACAGTACTACTTTATCACACTACTCCCTCTTCCACACATCCCCGTCCTTCTTCTATCTCCACCTCTACAAAAATCTTGAATGCTCTGTTTACCCAACCAAGTAGGATTGTTCCTGCCTTGTCTGAATCCCAAGCTATAGCATTATCAACCCAAAGGACTTCAAAGGTAAACCCATTCCTGGGCCCCAACCTCATTTCTCCCTCAAACACTTGTCTCCATCTCCCAACAAACTGCCTTGTCTATGACAAAGTCTATTGTGGAGAAGACTTACTCGCCTGCTTCATGAACAATGATGTAGTATCGTGCAGTGCTACATATCCTCGTTAGAGCTGTTGTGGGTCCCCCACAATATTGCCAAAATTACTTCTGTACATTAGCGGAGAGTACCTCCCCTCTAACCATATCAACTTCCTCCCCTCAATGTCAGAATTGATTGCATCAGGCCATCCTGCCAAACACTGCCATTTTACAGCCCAATGCCCTCTCTGTGGACAGTTGATCAAACTTCTCGTCACAGCTACGCATGTTAAACCAATTGTGGTAACTCCCCTAATGTATTTTATAGGGTCTGCCCTACCTACAAATTTGAATGGAAGTGGCAACTCTCAGATTCAAACTTGGCCCACTTTATGCGAAGCCAGGCAGGAAGCATGTCAACAAGGTTTGGTCCTTATGCACTCGAAGTAATTGCCAAACACATCCATTTTCCCCTAACTTTCCCCCTCCCTCTCACACACCCTTTCCTCCCACCTCCCTCTCACCACATCCCATTCCCCCCTCTCAACACATCCCATTCCTCCCCGCTCAGGACATCATCCCCCTCCTTTCCCCATTATCCCCTCAGCTTCCCCTTGGATACCCATGCAGCCCTTATTACAACAGCCTCCTTCCCCGGATTCTCTCCCTCTTGACATCTTTCCTGATCACTCTTAAACCCCTTTCTTCTTTGCTAATCCCTACCTTACCCTGTGGGCATTGTTGCAAATTCCACACTTCATCCTTTGACAAATTGGATGTAATCACTCTTTGTTAATCTCTACTTCCTGAACTACTATGACTACTGACATGTGGCACATTTAATCATCAACTAATCCTCCTCTTTATGCAAAATTTATCAACTAATCCCCCTCTTTATGCACATTTTAATCATCAACTAATCCCCTCTTTAACCTTTTCACTATTACTCCTTTCTATCTTTTTATGACTTTTTTTTGATGTTTTAACACATTTATTTTGCTTTTTATCCATTAACCATTAAACCCCAGATAGGCATTGATTGACCCCACTATTATTAACATCTTCCGTATACAGAAAATAGTTTACTTTATTTTTCCCAGTATTACTATCTTGAGAATCTTCATCCTAACCTTTTTTAAAACAAAATTTTGGTATTTGGTAAGAGTCAAAATAATGCAGTTTGACTGCTGATGAGAATTTTATTAGGATGTACTATTGATGTCCAAAGTGCACTCCTCTTTTTATTTATGTTTAAAACCCCAAAACCCAATGGGCATGGCATATACATACATGCCATGCCCATTGTGAGTTTACTTTATAAATTTTTTTAACACATAGATGGTAAACTTGTATTTAAATCCCCCAATGAGGCAAATCTTTCCTATCTCGCCTTTTTTTCCCTTTTCTTTTAGTTTCGAAATATTTTACGTTATCTTATATTGCTGTTACTAAGTCTATTACATTATTGTAATTATAATGTCTATAATAAAAATAACACCATCGACACCCATAGCATCAGTAAAAAAAAAAAAAAAAAGTTTTTTGTCATCCTGTTAGTTAAAAATTTTTTGATCAATCTGCAATATCATTTCTTATCTCATTGCAGACAGTATTGAGGTAACAGCTGCAACCCCTTGAAGATGAATGGGGGGGGGGTAGACTCTGCCAAGAGTGATGCCAATGGCAATGCCACAAGAAAGGCTCCCTAGGGGGTGGCCTCAGGAATTCCGCATGGACAAGGAGGACACGGCCAAGGGCAGAGTGAGTGCCTTGTATTTTGCTTTCTGTGGGTTTGTGTTTAGTATAGTTTAAAGGGGAAATGTTACAAATGCACCCAAGCTGCAGTCTTTGTGTCTGCCGGCACTGAGGCAAAGGCCCAGCAGACATACACCGTGTTTTATTTTGAAAGAAGGAACCTGTCCTAACATCCATGAGATATGTAATGGAAGTTTCTTCCTTTGCTGATTATAAAGTGAAAGTTTACAACAGGACCATACTCAGATGGGAAAAAAAGAGCAACCCTACCACAAAGTTGAACCCAAAACATTCCTAACCCAGGGGTTTTGTTCCTCAAAGTCCCCACCAATCCGCATTTTTCTAAGACTTGGGGGCCAAACCCCATATCCCATACCAAATTTTTGCCTCTCCCTACTGTATCCCTTACCAGTCATTGTTCTTTCTAGCTGTTGTGATCTTTTTGTATACATTAGCTCATTAGACTGTAGATTTGGGGGCTATCCCTCACAAGTCAGAGCAGTTACATGTGGATTTGTTTGAAGATTTATCTGTTTATCCAATTTTTGTACCAATTAAAAGTATCTATTTATATCTAATTATTCTTTATATATATATTAGCTAATATATCTGCCTATGTACTTAAGATATCTGTCTCTCTCTTTTTTTCTATTTTATCTAGATAACTAACTATATCTTCTGTTTATCAGTCTACCTTTCTATCTTCCAGTTATCTATCCACCTATCTATCTACATATCTACAACTATCAAGGTAACTATGTATTATGTATGTATGTATGTATGTATGTATTGTATGTATGTATAAAATTTATATTTGTACTGTATCTCTTATATATGTATGTTTGTATTTAGCTAGGTTATTTTATTTGTTTGTTTTTTATTTATTTTATTTATGTATTTATTTATTTTTTTATTTATTTTTTATTTATTTATTTATTTATTTACTTTCCCCCAGCTTTCCTGCTTTTGTAAATACATAGATGACCTATATTTATGTACATTAAGGCAAACATGTAAGCGGGCAATGTTGTGTGTGTGTGTTCTGTGTGTGTGTGATGTGTGTGTGTGTGTGTTGTGTGTGTGTGTGTGTGTGTGTGTGTGTGTGTGTGTGTGATGTGGATGTCTGTATGTAGTTGTGGGGTATGTGTTTGTTTGTTTGTTTGTTTGGTTTTGTTTGGTTTGTTTTTGTTTTTTTTAAAATTATTTTTGAAAATACATATATGAAAAAATACATACATATATATTATACATTATATAATATATATATTATATATATATATACAAAAACATATATATGTATGCATATATATACATGGGATCTACATACCTACATGTATATATACACACATACATTACAAATTTTTAAAATATATATTATATATATAATATATATATATATATATATATATATATATATATATATCTTAAAATATTTTTAAATAGGGTTAAATTTAGATTATAAATTAAAATATATTTATTAAAATTTTGGCCCCATTGCCCTTGCACAATTCACCCCTTTCCACAGCCTGCCAAGCCAACCAACCCTACCTAAATAAATGGACCATAAAAACAACGGCAACAAACAAACCCCCCTCTAAACAGAAAAATACATGAACCCCTGCACTACTCTGGCAATTAAGACTCAACAAACTCCCCAAACCAATCATCAACATACCAGACTTTCCTTTCAAAACTTACCATTCCTACCTACCCCTTCAAGCAACCCCAAACAGTGTGGTCCCCAACCTATAATAAAAAATACCTAATACCAAAAACCCTCTCCTAAAAACAACACTACCCCTACCACCCCAAACAACAATACAACACAAAATACATGGGGCCCCCCCAACATAAAATACCAAAAAAAAATTAAAACACAAACATACATACATACAAAAAACCCTACATACATACACCAAAAATACATACTACATACACAACCCTACAACATACCAACCCTACATCCCATACATACACAAACATACATACATACACAAACATACATACATACACAAACATACATACATACACAAACATACATACATAACATACATACATACATACAAAACATACATACATAAATACTACATACTACATACATACAACAAACATACATACATACATACATACATAATACATACATACCATAACATACATACAACATACATCATACACACATACATACATACAAAACCCTTTCATCCATCCTCCCTCCACAACATACTTACATACATACATTCATTCATTCATTCATCATACATACACACACCCTCCATACTATACATAATAGACATAAATACATATGCATGCATACATTCACACACACAACCACACACACACACACACACACACACACACCACACACACCACACCACCCCACACACACACACCACACATGCATAACAACACAACATGCATACACACACACATGCATACACCACATGATACAACACATGCATACACACACACACACAAACATGCACACACACACAAAACCACACACACACCACACACAACACAACACACACACAACAACCACACATTGATACAACACACATCATACATACAACACATGAAAATTTCATAAAATATTAGATAAAAATATATATAATATTAATAAATATAAACAAAAAATATATTATAATATAAAAATGATAAAATATATAAAAGCATAAAAATAAAAATAAAAATAACAAAGAAAGCGAATTAACACGTAACCCCCGCATTACAAACGCAAACAAGGGGGGTCAACACGGATACACACGCAGGATCCCCAAAGGGGGAAACACAGATTTTCAAAGTAAAAACGGGAAAACAAACCGATTCCAAATTAAATTATCAACACTTTATATTAAAATTAATTAGGAGTATTGGGGGAAAAAAATTGTAGTATTATGTTTTGTATGATGGGAGAGGGGTTTTTTTTTAATAAATAGTTATAAACTTTATTTATAATTTGAAAGTATTGTTTTATTAAATAAAAGAAAAAAAATGGACCACCTTGAACCAGGGGGAGGTGGGACCAAAAACAACGAGGAGGTTCCCCCGGTTGGGGGACAGCCGCAGGATTTTTTTTTGGGATAAGAGAAAAATATTTAAAGATATAAAAAAAATTTAATTAATTATCAGTAATTTATATACTAAGATTCGATCTGGGATTGTAATCTGGGGAAAGAAGAAATATGTACCCTATTATCTGTGTCATATGGTAAAAGAGACTTTTTGGTAGATAAAATGTTAAAAGTTTAGGTGGGGTTGAATTTTCCCAAATATTTTTACAAGATACAAGAAACAATAGGTATTACTTTTGATCAAGGATTGTTAAAGTTTAAAGGAGATGTTACTGGGAAAGATACCAGTGATTTTTTTTTTACCTATGTTATATATTATATATATATATATATGTATATATATTTAAAATTATATATATATATTATTGTATATATTTTATATAGTATTTTATGATAATATTATATTATTATATTTTTATATATATTATTAATGTATATAAAATATATATAATTATATATATATATGTAAAATAATGTATATAAATATAGAAAGTATTTTATATGTATATTATATATATGTATATTATATTATAATATATGTATATATATGATATCTATATTATATATATATGTATTATATGATATAATAATATATTATATATTATATATATGATTATTATTAATATATTATATTTTTATAATTATATATATATGTATATATATTATATATATATGTATATATTATATATATTATGTAATATATATATATAATTATATATATATATAGTATATATATATATATATATATATATACAAAACTATATATACCGTATATATAATGGATATATATATAAACATATACATATAAATAGATTATATATAAAATATGACTATCATTTATATATACTGGATATATCATATAGTACTATATGAATCCAGTGGATTATCAATATTTAGTTCATATATCAATATATCTAGTTATATTTATCTGTGGGTTTATATCATATATATATGTATCATATTATTATATATATATATGTATATATATGTATATATGTGTATATATGTATATATGTATATATATTATATATTATAACTATATATATGTATATAAAATACATACTATATATATTATGATTATTATATATATTATATATAATATATTATAATAATATACATATATATACATATATATACATATATATATACATATACATTTATAGATATGTATCATAAATATTAAACTAATGTAGATAACATATATATCTGTAATCTAGGTAGCGTATATATTATGATATGACATATACGAATATAAATACTGACTATATATATGAAAT
>NC_051397.1:43068084-43075584 GCF_015228065.2 Penaeus monodon | reverse complement strand
TTTTTTGGGTTTTTTTTTTTTTTTTTTTTTTTTTTTTTTTTTTTTTTTTTGTTTTGTTTTTCTTTTTTTTTTTTTTTTTGGGGGGGGTTTTTTTTTTTTTTCAAACCCCAAAGGGGCCCAGGGCCCCCGGGGCCCCAAATTTTCCGGGGAAGTTAAGGGGCTGGTTTTTCCCTTTCCAAAAAGGGTTTGGTTTTATGCCATTTTCCACCATTTTTTTGGGGTTGGGGCCCCCCTTCATGAATTCGGAAAAGCCCCTCCCCCCCAATTTACAAGTTCCTACCAAAAAACTTTTGCTTCACCAAAACTTGTTCGGTTTCCCCGGCCGGATTCCCTAGCCCCCCCCAAGACCCCAAAGCCTTCGGGAGGTGGGGGCGGCAACCCCAACCAAACCCCGCGGCTTTCCAAAATTCCCAAAACCCTTTAAAACGTCTATTGTGCTTGCCAGGAGTAAATCCAGACCCCGCCTGGGTTTGGGTAGGTGGTTGCGATCCTTTCAAAGAATTGGGTGAGAACCTTTCCTGGGATGCTGAGCAGTGTAAAGCCACGGGAGTTCTACGCCCATCATCCCCTTTCCCCTTCAGAGAGGGATGGGAGGGTCATGGTACAAATGCAAAAAACTCAGACGTTATGAAACCCCAAATTAAAAAACCTGATTGGGAAACCGTCCTCCCTGATGGATGCAGTCTCTGTGAGGGGGGCTTTTGGGGGCAGTTTTCCCGGCTTGGTAGGAGGGCAAGGGCATTTCCCAAAAATGCCTTCGCCCCCCTACAAGATCCGGTAGACTGGCCGTTCTTCTAGCGTGTCCCGAGTACCCCCCAGGAAGACCAAGACTTACCCCCATTCAGCCGAGCCCCTTGCGACAGCTTCAGTGGCCCGTAAGTCTCCAGGGGGTGGACTGCCTTTTTCCTTGGCGTAGCCAATGGATCCTGAGCTGTTCATGTTACGCGCTTGAAGGACTCCCACAGAGCAAATGGGTCCTTTAGGTTGTGGTTTCTGTGATGTCAGAGCTGGTGGCGAACCCCCGGGCACAAACCCCCCTCCCTTAGTCTGTCCAAGTGAAACACCTTTGGGTGGGCCCTGGGGGGACGGGGAGTTTTTAAGTGGACCCGCAGGAGCCACAAGCAGCCTATGCTCGGGCCACAGAACCCGGGACTCAAGACCCTGCATTTTTGGAGGGTCCCCCATCGCGTGCTGACAAGAATGGGGTCAAACTCCTTGGCCGCATTACCCTATCGCTGTACCAAGTCCAGCGATGGGTGGAGCGCTGGTACCAGGAGCCAGAGATTCTCATATTCTGGGACCTAGCAAAGTCCCGGAGAAGGAGGGTATTCTCGCTGCTGGGATCAGCTTTCCCCAGCCATGGGGGCCGAAGACATCTCGTAGCCAGCTCGGTCACAGCCGGATACCGCATTTAAGTCGCCCAGAACATGCGAATGTCTCGCCGGGGGCATCGTCTGCCACAATGCGAGGTTTGGCGTAGAACGCCTCTTTCACATCGATTTTATATACAACGGTAGGAGCGTATACAGCAATAAGAGACAAGAAGCCAAAAGCATGCTTCAATCTCAATGGCCTGCCATATATATATATATATATATATATATATATATATATATATATATATATATTATATATATATGAGTGTAATATGTACATACATACACTCACTCACACTCACAAAACACACCCCACACACACACACACACAAAAAAAAAAAAAAAATATATAATTTAAATATTTTAAAAATATAACTATTATAATAAAATATATTCATAAATAGTATATAATTTTAAAATTTTAATATAATATTATAATATATATATATATATATATATATTATATATATATATATTATATATATATTTATATTTAATATAATATAAAAGTATATTACATATATTCATACAAAACAATTTTTTGTTTTTAATTACAAAAATTTTTATAAATATGTAAATATATGTACATGTGTTGTTTTATCTAAGTAACAAAAAAAAAAATATTACATTTTATATAAATTATTATATATTATATATATATACATACCCTATTTATGTGTTTTATGTATATATATATTTACACATACATATGCATGTATATATAAATATGTATTACATATATATGTATAATTACATAACATATATATGTATATATATTTATGTATATACGAATATGTAGAAAAAACACACAAACACACACACACACAACACACACACACACACACACACCACACACACAACACACACAACACCCCACCACACCCCACACACACCACACACACCCAAACACACTGTAAGAGTCTATATGATACTCTAGTACAAATGGTAACAGAGGCAGTTATACTTGTTAACCGACAAAATTGCGGGCTAAAGAGATACATCATAGATCTTTACGCGACCTAACCAGCAAACCTATCAATGAAAGGTTCGTGTCCCTTTGTTCTGCGGGAAGAGTGATTGAATATTGTGTGTGGTGTGGCTACAGCGAGAGTTGCAGCAAACCCTACAATGAAAAGGTTTCAGTGCTTTGTTCTGCGTGGATGAGTAGTGATTAAAAAATTGTTTGTGCGTGTGTGCTACACGAGAGTGAATGAGAGTGAAAGCGAGGAGTGACCTTACACAGAGAATGAATTTACAACACATATTACGTTCACTAACAAACTGAGTAAATTTGCAATGCTAGCCATATAAAATTCAACTACCCCAATGAAATTCAACATATAATGATATGCGACAGAATGTACGCAGGAATGAATTGACATGAAAAACTATTCGCAAGCATTTAACAAGCAAATCTTCTCGGGTCAGCAATGAACTGCCCAGGTACTGTTTGCTAGCATGTTAGATTTTATCGACGGGGGACCCATAAACCCAAAAAGCCGTAACCGACGAAGCATCGAGCCAGGAAATTATAAATTACCTGCTTTTTTTGGTATCGTGATGGGCGCCATGACATTACTATGGATATTACGAATCACATGATCGCTTGGGATTACCAAAAAATGCCCAGCACTTTAGAGGGATAGGTGTGATTAATAAGCGAATAAAAAAAAAAAAAAAAAAAAAATAAAAATCATAATAATCATAATAAAAATCATAATAATAGTAGTAATAATAATAATAATTATTATTATTATAGATAATAATAATAGTGATGATAATAATGATAGTAATAATAGTAATGATAATAATAATAATAATAATAATAATGAAAATGATGATGATAATGATAATAACTGCAATTACAATGATAGCAACAATCATCATCATCATCAAGGGGCTAACGCCGACGGGGGCGCATGGCCGCATCCACCCTTCGCTTCCAGCCACAGCGGATCCCTCGAGCGAGTCCTCCAGGCAGGCACACGGCCCTCTCTAGTTTTCCTCGCGACAGGTCTATGTCGAGCTGCCCAAGTCCATGATCTCCTGAGGACGTCCCACATGTCCTCCTCCAACCAGGGTTGTCTCGCAGAGAGCACAACCTGGTGGGCAGTGTCGTCCAATAGGGAGGCGAGCTAGGTTTGCCATATAGCCTGAGTTTGGCGATCCCGATTATGCAATAAACAGCCCATGCCCAGTCTCACGGTGTAACCGCCGGTTGACACTTGGTTCCTGCCAACTGTACCCCATGATCCGGCTAGGGACTTGTTACAAAAGGCATCAAGACTGAGACTCGAGGCACGGATAGCGTCCGGTTTCGCTTCCATAGAGCAAAACTGAAATATCAAGCCTTGAAGACCCCGCAGCTTGTGGTTCCCTTCTGCATAGGTAACGTACATCCCAAACGCTCTCGTTGATCGAGTTCATGCTCTTTTGCCAGACCAAGCCGTCTACTGACTTCCTGGTCTGACACCCAGAGATATGACTACGTTAACAAAAAATAAATAAAAAAATCAGGTACTAAAACTTTCTGTGACTTCAACGTCCTCGCCGCAAAACATTGGATCGACTGAACGGGTTCCCCTAACATGCCCCCCGCAGTCCTTAAATCCTTGGTCTTGGTCGAGACATCTGGCCTAGGGGCTTCGCCTCATTGCGAAATGCATCACGAGCGCCCAAGTGGACTCCAAGGACTCAATAGGAATGGCAACATCGTCGGCAAGTCAGGTCCGAGACTTAATATTTGCCTAGTGTTGCTCGCGCACTGACTTTGGCTAGTAGCTCTGTCCCTTATCCCTCCATACAAGTGTTGAAAACAAGTTGGGTGGCAAGACACAGTCCTTGCCTCACCCCTGAATTAACAGGAGAACTCGACTATACCCCCCCCACACTTACAGCACTTTCAGTACCAGGATAGAGGCTTGCTATCGGCCAATAATCTGTGTCGGAATTCCCTGAGCCTCAGGATCTCCGCATAGCGATTCCGATGCACCGAGTCTCAAACGCCTTCTTGAGTCGATTTAGGCTGGCAAGCAACCCACACCAAACTCACGACGGCGTTCAAATTACTCTAAGCGTCTAGTATCCGGTCCTATTGTGGACTTGCCAGGAGTAAATCCAGACTGCTCCTGTCTCTGGTGCTCAGTAGGTGGTTGCCGGATCCGTTTCAGCAGAATGTAGCGAGAACCTTGCCTGTATGCTGAGGCAGTGTAATGCCACGGTAGTTGCTACATCCCATCGATCCCCTTTCCCCTTCCAGAGAGGGAGTTGACCACGCCCCTCAGCGGTCAGGGGGAATGGTACCTAGTACTGCCCAAATGGCAGTCAGGACTTTATGCAGGGCCCCAAGCCATAGTTTTCACCCCCAGCCTTAGCAATAGCAGGGATATCCACATATGCTTGCAGCTTTCCCACTCTTCAGCTTGGAAATCGCCAGCTAACTCTGTTAGGGTGCGGATGTTGCCTCGCTGATGGGTGGGTCCGGCAACAGCACTGAGACATCCGGCTTGCTCAGCTACTGTTGGAGGGTCCATCTTGTAGCAACTGTTCAAAATACTCAGGTCCAACGTTCACGACACCAACATGATCTGAGAATTATCCGTCCATCCGCTGATCGGATCTGTCATTCATCTGTGAGGAGGGCTTTAGGGTTCAGTTTTTCTCAGTGCTTGGTAAGGCAGGGCGAAGGTCATTTACCAAGAAATGGCCTTCGACCTCCTCAGCAAGATTCCTGATGAACGGTTCCTTGTCCTTCTCAGCAGTGTCCGAGCCCTATTGCACCTGGAACACGCAGACTTGATTCCATCACCGAGCCCTTGCGACACGCTTCAGTGGCCTCTACTGTCCTCTATGTGCATGGTATTCTGCCTTGTCCTTGGGCGTACCCAATGGACTCCTGAAGCTGCTTCGAGTGTTTACGCGCTTGAAGGACTCCCACAGAGCAACTGATCCGTCAGGTTGCCTGTTTTCTGAGAATCGGTCAGAGATGCCGTGGCGAACCCATGGGCCACTCTCCTCTTAGGTCTGTCCAGTGACACACCTTACTTTTGCCCTGGAGGGACGGGGATTTTGAAGTGGACCCCGTATCGTAGCCACAAGCATCGATGGTCGGTGCCAAGAACTCAGCACTCTGGTAAATCCCTGCGTTCTGGAGGATCCTCCATCGCGTGTCTGACAAGAATGTGGTCAATCTCCTTGGCCACATTACCCGTTATCGCTGTATCCAGTCGCAGCGATGCGAGTTGGTAGCGCTGGTACTCAGAGCCATATATCCTCATTTTCTGGGACCTAGCAAAGTCCCGAGAAGGAGCTATTCTCGCTGCTGGGATCAGCTCCCGAGCCATGGCCGGGGGGGGGGGGTGACCGACATCTCGTAGCCGAGCTCGGTCCGCTGGATACCGCATTGAAGTCGCCCAGAACAATGCGAATGTCTCGCCGGGGGCAATCGTCTGCCACAGATGCAGTTTGGCATAGAACGCCTCTTTCACATCGTTTTTTAATGTACATCGGTATGAGCTCGGATACAGCAATAAGAGACAAGAGCCACAAACCATGCTTCAGTTCAATGCCATGATACTCTCATCAACCGGTGTCACCTCGACTACCGCAATGCTGAAGTTCGACTGGAGATGGCTATGGCGACACCCTGAGGGTGGTGACCATCGCTGTGTCGGCACCGACCAGTAGTAGGTGTAAACCACCCACACTGATGTGCCGCTACCAGGTCCTTCTCACCTCTGAGAGGGCCGCGCACCTCAACTCCCATCGCTCAGATTCCCGCGATAGCAGAGGTCCCGCTCATCCTGCGCAAGGACCGGATGTTCCAAGTGGCCTACCCAGAAAGCAAGCCTGAGGTTAAGCCTCTGTGTCCACCTCGGGTGCACGCCCCTCGGCCGCCCCCGCCAACAACAGCCCCAGATAAAGGGGGTTCGGCAGGCTGTGAGACCGCCTATCCACCTGTGGGTTCCCGAGGGCTTTCCCCACAAGCTTCAGGGTGTTTGGCGCCTTCCGGGGCGCATGCGGGACGAGTAACTCTCGTTCCAATCCTGCCCCGACATTTGCCCTCCCACGGGACCCAAAGCCCGCCTTACTTGCTGGGTGGGAGGACAACACCCTCCCCCAGCATGTTCCATTTACCGAGATACGTTGCCAGAGGGGTCCATTCTGGGGGAGGAGGACTGGCCAGGCCCACCTCCCCGAGCCGCCCCATTACCCCAAGTGGCTATGGGGCAGGAGTTGGTACGAAGCCAGAGCGGTCACAGCCGGTGGGCCATAACTCCGACCCTGGGGCCTCCTTGATGCTCCTAGATCCCCCACAGATTTTGCCTGGGACCGCAGGTACCCATTTTTTACCCATGGGTTGGGCCACGAGGAGGCACGCAGAAGTCTTAATGATGGAGAGGCTTTGACCTGGCAGGGAGACTTTATGCGGAAGCTGCGCCCTTTTTTCGCACTGGGCTAGCCAGGGGTGGAAGCTGCAAGCGAGAAGGCATGCAAGCACTTAACACTATCTAGGCTACCACACCATCGCTTCACATCACCATGCACGTGAAGCACCCACCCATAGCAACAATGATGATGTTAATAATAATAATTATAATAATAACATATGATAATAATGATAATGATAACAAAAGCAATTATATGGATACTACTACTACTACTACTACTAATAATAATAATAATAATAAATGCCCAAGTATTTGTTAGTCCAACGAGCGCAAACAAATGTTCCTCATATGTTCATTTGTTCTCCCCTGTTTCGTCATGAACCGGCTGTGGAACATTATTAGAATTGTATATTTTAGTAATGTATATTTTGATTGTATATTTGAATGATTACATATTTTAAATTTCTTATAATACTTGTAAAAATGGTCGATAAGCACGCTACTTTCTCATGCGTCTGTTAGTTACAACCTTAATATAAGGAAGGGAAAAATTATAGAAGACAATAATATTATATATCATTCTGTGGTAATAAAAATTTTGATAAGTACATAATACATTTTGAAGTGGTGAACCTTTTGGCGGGAAAGTGTATCATGTTTTCCCGCGTTTCTCTCTCTCTCTCTCTCTCTCTCTCTCTCTCTCTCTCTCTCTCTCTCTCTCTCTCTCTCTCTCT
>NC_051397.1:43055631-43060484 GCF_015228065.2 Penaeus monodon | reverse complement strand
AAAAAAAAAAGGAAAAACAATATGTGGATCGATTTACTTAGCCAAAAGGGTCTGTTCAGATTAAGAATACAGATAAACAATTATTATATATATATATATATATATATATTAATATATATATATCTATATATATATATATAATATATATATAAATAAACATACAACACAGCTACAATTCCCACTCATTTATGATATTGGAACTTGCAATACGAAAAGGAACAATATTGTGGATTGATTATTCCACAAGGTTGTTCAGAAAGAATCTGTAATAAAACTACCGTTTCGGTATTATCTCTGTCCAGACAAGGTAAAACTTATATTGGGATTTCATGGGAGATTACAGTTTTGCGATTTTGTGTTATTTTTATTTTGTATTTATGAAATCTCAAACGAAGATTATTGAACAAAAAGATTTTCATGATTCTATTTGTTGTGATTGTTTATGATTTTTATAAGAATACACAACACACACAAAAACCACACAAACACACACACAATATATATTATATATATATATTATATATATATATATATTTTATATATATATATATATATATATATATACATATATATATGTTTGTGTGGTGTGTGCGTGTGTATATAATATATATATATTATATGTATATGTATATATGCACATATGTTTTATATATATATTTTTATTATTATATAATAATATATATGTAAAATGTATATAGGGCACATATGTTTATATAATATATATATATATATAATATATTAATATATATATATTATATATATGTCTTTACTAGTTTATTAACTGATTTTTCATCAAATGAATGTCAATTATTATTCATCTTTTGTATTTCTCGATATATTATGCACTTTCATGAATGTAAAGATTAATGATTATATTAAGTATAGCTTCGTGGTCCTTACAATTCAGTTGATAGATGAAGAAACAGTATAGCCAGAGAGTTATAAACACATATATAGCTGTTTGTTTATATTTTCAGATTAATAAATGAGGGTTTTTCCATTCGGGGGTCTCCTAATTGGATCTAAATCTCCGAATTCCTTTGGAATTATTCTCATCGATTTCATTGATATCTATATATCAGTTATTGATGCTACGTGAATGAGTGAGTTTCATGAATGTTCTGTATCTACAAAGTAAAAGGTGCTTAGAAATACAATTACCTAAAAAAATAACTTTGGATTCATTGATGTTACAAGAAGTATAAAAAATACCTACATTATAACAAGAGTAGGAAAATATATCTACATAAAAAGATACTTTGTAACAGATACATTCAGATACTCTCCGTTCAACCTCAGTAAAAAAAGTAGCCAAAACTTATGTACCACTATAGACGAGGACACGCCGCCCTTCTCGATACAGTCATCGAAACAGGCCACACATTCTCTCTCTCAGTAATGATTTCGGTCCAAAGTTCAGAATCTGTTTTCTGCGATCGTCGAAAAACTTTTCCGTGTCGTCGATCACTTGCGTGTAGTCGGGAGCGTCCTCGGCGTCCCGACCATGACAGGATGAACATCGCCCCATGAGGGCCCCGACATTGAATTAGCATTGTATTCCTCCCGAGCTCCTCAGGAGGAACGCGAGGGTAGGCCTCCTGCGACATGGTGGCGCTGAAGGAGGAGAGTACCTTGCAGACAATAGAGCGAGGTCGTGTGTCTCCTGAGTGCGTGGAGATGCTCAAGGACATCAGCATTGAAGGTCGCGGCGCGGGAAGCCCTTCTGGCAGCACTGGAGGTCAGCAGCACGACGTTTCGACTGGCTCGCCCCTTGCGTTGTACCGGCCAAATATTTCGGTGTGGTGTATAATATATATCTATATATTTAATATATATATATATATTATATATTATATATATATATATATATATTATACATATAAACAGACAGACAGACAGACAGACAGAACAGACAGACAGACACAAAACAGACACACACACACACAAACACAAAACAAACACACACACACACACACAACACACACAAAAACACAAACACACACACACACACGGCACACACACACACACAGTATGCACGTGTGTGTGTGTGTGTTTGTGTAAGGGGGCAATCTCAAGGTAAGGCGCTGCTTTTGAACTTTGATAATATATAAAATAATACATTAATATATATATATAATATATATATATATATTATCATATATTAAAAAAAAAAAAATTACATATTAATTTAAATATGTATATATATTATACATATTTATATATATAATAATATATATATTATATATATATATATATATATGTTTAGATATACATAACATATATATGTACATATGTATATACATATATATTTTAATATACCATATATATGTACAGACAGATGTCATGTACATATATATATATATATATATATATAATATATAATATATATATAATTCAAAATAATATATATAATATATATATATATCTATATATAATATATATATATATATATATATATATTCATAGTATCTATCAAAGTTCAAAAGCAGCGCCTTACCATTGAGATATGCCACCTCTCTCTTCGCTCTCTTCTCTCCTCTCTCTCTCTCTCTCTCTATAGTATATATATATAGATATATAGAGATATATATATTATATATATATAATATGTATAGAATATAACATATATATACATATATATGTATATATATATATATATATATATATATAATATATATATATATATATATAAATCTATTGATATACACATACACACACAGACACACACATACTACAGATACAGACAAGACAGTAGATATTGATATAAAATCTACATACTATTATGTGTGTTAGTGTGCGATGTGTGCCGACAAAATACATAATTTGACAATACAATCTGAAGGTAGAAAAAAAATCGACGTTTACGGAGAATTAAGATTCATTCCACTGCTGAGGCTTAACCATTAAACTCCCTACGAAATGCACGCCAACAGACCGGAAAAGAAGCTGTTAGTAAGCAGTCGCCGTGCACAGACCACATGGAAAGGGCGGTCGACTCTTCCGAAAGTCCCCGACATGACGATGGACTCGGGGTGGATCTCCCTCAGCCACCGAGCACGTTCTCGATCCTTGTTCAGCTCTCAGCCACCGACGCGCCGAATTCCAGTTCATGGACCATGGACGCCACTACATCGCAGTTAGCTGGGCCACTCGACGCCCAAGGAAACATGTGGCCTCTCTATGAGTCCTCGTGAGGCGTCTTCTGTGCAAGAGGTACGACGAGGCGGGTGGGAATTCCCCAACTCCTCAAGGGCAAAGGACGCTGTGTGGATATCGAGCCCCTCTTGCGGTCAGCACATGAGGAAGTCTCGCGGATGAGGTCCTCCCAGGATGAGGATCTCTCGCCTTCGGTCTGCTGGTGGTGGTAGAATTAGGGAACTTCTCAGGGGATTCAGGCCTGCTTCCGCCAACACGCCGTTCAGTTCCGCGCACAAGAGCTTCGTGTAGAATTCGTGGTGCTTTGGTGAAAAACCATGTTGGAAACTCTCGAAGGAGTCGGAGAGGGGATCTGACTTTGGCAACATACGTCAGCTGGTTCCTCGCCGCCCTCCGATCGTCACTTGTGCCTTACGCGCTTCACGAAACTCATATAATTGTCTCCTTTTTTGCCCAGGTCCTCCGCCGCCCATGAGGTCAAGACGGCGCCCTTGCCCTTGTCCGCGACCACTGCTCCTCGGACGTCACACTCTTGGAGTTCCATGGCCTTGCTTTCCTGGGCCACGACTTTAGACGAATCGTTTGCTTTGGGGCCATCCACTGAGAAAAGAAACCACATGATTTGTCTTAGTATTGTATAGAACTGAATAAAATGCAAAATAATACTGACCCTTTAGAGCACACCGTTAAATGCTCAAAATGGACCTGTGTACAAGAATTCGCGGCACCCTACGGTTATCGAGTCAGGGTTTATTCTGGTGGACACTAGTGCATTCAAATATAAGTCCTGTTGTAAAATAGACTGTTGTTAAAGAGTCAAAGAAAACTTGCCACTATATTTTGACATTTTAAAATGAAACAGGTTATTCCCTGCCTTAATTTCCTAATCGTAACGGTAAGGACTTCACTTCGCTATACTGATTAACGCTAGAGGATAAATGTTTCTATAAAAAAAAAACCAGTAATAATGAAATAATTACAATAAAAATAAACTAATTATAAAAAACCGTCTGTTTCCCTCCTTTTGACATATCATTTACCACAATGATTACCGTTTTTATGACTTGATAATTGGCTCGTCGGGAAAATAACGAAATATACTATCTAGCCATGTTTATTTGTTCCCATTGTTCGGTCATGAGCATCTGTGTAACATATATAAGGCGTACGTTATTGGCGTCATAACGTTTTGGAAGAAAGAGAGAGAGAGAGAGAGAGAGAGGAGAGAGATGAGAAGAACGATGAGAGAGAGAGACGAGGAGAGAGAGAGAGGGGTGACTAGAGAGCGTGTGAGGAGAGAGAGAGAGAGAGAGAAACGCGGGAAAACAAGATACACTATCACGCCAAAAGGTTCACCACTACAAAATGTATATTTTCCTATCAAAATTTGTTATTACCACAGAATGCTATATAATATTATTGTATTATATAATTTTTCCATTCCTTATATAAGGTTGTAATAACAGACGGAATGAGAAAGTAGCGTGCTTATCGACCATTGTTAGAAGATTATAAGAAATTTTAAAATATGTAATCATTCAAATATACAATCAAATATACATTACTAAAATATACAATTACAAAATGTTCACAGCCGGTTCATGACGAAACAGGGGAGAAACAAATGAACATATGAGGAACATTTGTTGGCGCGCGCTTAGACTAAACAAATACTTGGGCATTATTATTATTATTTA
>NC_051397.1:43048131-43053131 GCF_015228065.2 Penaeus monodon | reverse complement strand
TAATAAAAAAGAATAATGATGATAACAGTGGAATATATGTATTACTAAAAAAACACTTTAAATTACCCACTTAACTGAAGTACATAATAAAGTCATTCTCCCAGTGTTTTTGCATTGTGAGAACGTTTTGGTCATATTTACGTCAAAAACATAAAAGCTCTATTTAAATCAAAATTTTTCCCTCATCTTTCTCACTACACGTGCCTAACCATCACGTACGTAAAACGTCGCATTTCTGCAAGGAAAAAAAGTTTCAAGAGCAAAGGAAAAATATTGCAGCGTGCAGAGAAATTCCCCGATTTGGCTTAAAAAGTCTAACTACCGCATACGTGTTGGAAAGGAAGATCACCCCTTTTAAGTCTTCACGTGGGGTAGCCAAGGAAACAGCCCTTTTGGACCCAAATTTTTGGGGGGGAAAAGTCTTCTTCAGGAAACGGCAACCCGAAAAAGCACGAAGTTTTCCGATTTTGGAAAACACCCCCCGGGTTCACTTTTTTTTTTAAAATTTTTGTTTCCACGGTGGTTTACCCAGGGGGTTTGAAAGGGGTCAAAAAAACCTCCAAATAAAATGATAACGAAATTAATCCCTGAAAAATAAGAATAATTGCCCCAAAAAACAAAATTTTATTTTTTTTTGTTTTAATGATAATGGGGAAATTTGTTGTAATGTAATATAAATAATGTGTTAAAACAAAAATTTAAGATGAATATATGATATATGATAAGAATATATGATATATATGATAATAATATGATATAGAAATAAATGAAATACAATGCAAAAAAAAAAAAAAAAATAATAATAATAATAATAAAATAATAATAATAAAACAATAAAATGAGTTTTTTTAAAAAAGTTAATAATAAAAAAACTTAAAATAAATAAAAAAAAAAAAAAAAATAAAAAAAAATAAAAAAAATAATATAATATAAAATAATAATAAAATAAAAATAATAAAAAATAAAAACAACAACAACAACAAAAAAAAACCCCCCTCATTTTTGCCACCCTAATAAAAATAAAAATAAGACGTCCATGATGATAATGATAGATGATAAAAAACAATAAAAAAATTTTAAAAAGGGGTTAGTGATAATAATAAAAAAGAAAAAATTAATGGAAAACACTATTATGACAATAACAATTTAATAACAAGAAAAAACAGCAACACGACCGAAATAGCATTGAAATTTTTAAATTTTAATGATGATGTTTATGACGATACTGTTGATTTTAACAAAAATGAAAAAACAATACGAAAGAATAGATAAACAAAGTATAATCGATCGGGAAAAAATACCTTGAACACCACTCAGCAGTGTTTCCGAAATTTATGGAGCAAGGCCACGTTCACAGTTTTTCATCCCCACGCCAACATTCTATTTCTCTCGTCTAAAGTTTTTTTTATATTTAATCTCTGCACATGTCTAACACCAATGCACGGGACAATGTTGCAATCGGCAGGGAGAAAAGTGCAACGTAAAGGAACTTCTGCTGCGGGCCCACAAGGGGTTTTAGTGTTTTTTTTCAACTGTTGCTCAAGATACATGAGCATAGAAGCATGACTTGTTCTTTTTGTTTCATAAAGGGTCCCTTATCTATGTAGACGAAAACACACTTTTTCGATCGTTTTTCGCCCCCTTTTCATCAAGATTTACTGAGAGGTTGATTGGCAGGCCCCCACTTGTGATTATGCGTCAAAATAATCAACCACAACAAGGCGATTTACCCTCCGTATCCGCGTTTAACCCCTAAGCCGTGAGATGTCCTCAAGCGCAGACATGTTGCAACTGCCCGGCGGGGGATTTGAGCCCGGGACCACCCCAGGCTTTTTTTTTTTTTGGGGGGGGGGGGGGGGGGTGGGGTGGTTTTTTGTGTGTGTTTGGGTGTGGGGGGTTGGGGTGGTGTGTGTGTGGGGGTTTTTTTTGTGTGTGTGTGTGTGTGTGTGTGTGTGTGTGTGTGTGTGTGTGTGTGTGTGTGTGTGTTTGTTTTTTTATGCCTCACGTTTTACTGATTATGAATTCTACACCCCACACACACACACACCCAAAACACAAACACACACACACACACACACAAAACCCCAAAAAACACAACACACACACACACACACACACACACACACACACACATGCACTTACGCAAACACACTCACGCACACACACTCACGCACCACACACACGCACGCATATATATAATATATATATATTTTTTTTTGTGGGGGTGTGTGTGTGTGTTTTGTGGTGGTGTGTGTGGGTGTGTGTGTGTGTGGGGGCTTGGTGTGTGTGTGTGTGCGGGGTGGTGTAAATAAATTTTACATGTATGTATATGTATATAGATAGATATACAAGCATGAATATACGATTTTACGGGACATTTTCACTCCAAACATATGCAAATATGCTTTTTTTGTACATAGCAAAATGTCTACAAAATGTAATGGATAATCTGGACAATAAAACATTGAGGACTCTTACCTTGTGGGTGATTAGACGACTTAGCCAAAGCTTAATATCGTACAAAAATTAACTGAATAAGTGCGAACGGTTATACTTTGATAATTTGAGCAGCAATGGTGGCGCCGAGAGCCCTAGTGGGACGTACCGTGGCCACTAATCACAATCAGCTTAGGGGCCCATAAAAAGCCCTGATCGAACCCTTATCTAAAAGTTTAAACAGAATGTATGCGGCTAATGTTGAGTTCATACGACTCAGTGGCTCCAGTGTCTATTTTTTTCTTTAACAGTTATGGGCAAATAGTGTAACGCGGAGCAGTGTGGTATGCTCGTTCCCGCTTTTGCCCTTAACTGGCAGTAAGAAACACATAAAAACTTTCCACGAAAGGGGTCCTGGCGATCGCGGCCTTCGTAAAACTTAACGAACTGGCCTAAATCTTCAAACTCCATATAAAAAAACTCTTTCCATGATTTGGTTTATCGCTTATGGTACATGGAAGGGCGTTAGGGGAAACCTTTTACTGCGTCATAAGGGGCATTGTAGTTTGTGGTTTAGTGTTAGCAGTTTACAAGCCTCATAGCCTACGGATCTTTTTAGGTCAGAGTGGTTTGTAGTTCAGAATACAATAGTGTGGTCTTCAGTGTGTAACGAAACCGGGTCTACGCGCAGAACTTGTTGCTTAAATGATCTTTGAAACCAGGAGAGAATTTTACGCTACTTTACAGTTACAAATGATAGCATCGACAGGTTGTCTTAACAGATCTTATGCTTGTTTTTTTTGTTTTTTTAATTTAGTTGCTTTAGTTTCACCATTCTTGAATGAATGTTAATTGTAACGCCCCTTCGTAACAAATTTAAGTTTTAGGGCAAGGGCTTTTATGTATCACAATCTTTGTACCAGTACTACGATTAGTTATTATTGAAATTTGCTGTTGGTACAATCAATTTGCTGTTCTGCAAACATAAAAAAAGGCAGGAACATTGTTTTCTTCTGTTTTTTTGCTATTTGGTTTATTTTAAAACGATATATACTATAAAAACCAAAAAACAAAACAAACAAAAACACAATATGTATATATAATAATATATATTTTAAATATATAATATATATATATATTTTTATAATATACATATAGCAAATATATATACGATAGTATATATACATATATGTATATATGAATGTATGTATACATGTGTATTTATGCATATATTATATTTTATATATATTTGCACCCTTTGTTTTTTTTTTATTAAATGATATTAATAATTGATATATAAATATTTACAACTTTACACGAAGGGGCAGTATGCTGTAAAATAAATATACCTATGTTCGCCCAGAGGGAACACTTACACTGGAACTTGTTGAGAACAGAAGTTAAGAAAAATGAACGAAAATCGAGAAAATTACTTCACATTGATTTCTTAAAGATAACTAGTTATAAAGAATTTTATGACAATTTAAGAGTTGTTGTAACAAATTTATTGATTTAAAAATGCATTGTAACTAATCTTTATGTACTATTCTTATTAGCATTCCTTTGTTTCTTTGACAAAAAAAAAAAAAAAAACGTGAATATATTAGCAGCGTCGGAAGTTCAGATTATGAAATGTTTAATTTTCTGTGATATTAAAAAATAATACACCAATTCCGTTTTATATTTTTATGAAGGAATTTGAATATCTAAATAAAACTTATATTTATAAACAATATAGAAGTATATGTTAATAGCTAAAAAAAAAAAAAGGGTGAGAAGTTTCACCATAAGAAATACGCAAGCACAAGAAGAAATTTGCATAAAATTATAATAAACTTCAACGGAAAGAATATGTATCTCTCAACAACTGTATGCTTAATGACTAACAAAAAGTTATCTTAGCAAACACAGACATGATAGATTTTGTTGTTGGCTCAAGAGTTGTTTAGCCAGCACAACTGTTTTACAATACACGCACACACACCACAGATATATACATATATGTAATTTAATACACGTATATATACATATATGCACACACACACACACACACACACACAAAACACACACACACAACAACACACAACACACACACACACAACACACACACCCCACACAACACACACACACACAAACAAATATATATATATAATATATAAAAATATATATATATTATATTATATATATATTATATATAGCATACATGTTTATATACATCTAACACATGCATATTCTATATATCTCAAAATCTATCTATATATTTTTTTATGTATATATGTATGTTGCAGATAGTTTCCGATTTAAATATAAGTTCCCAGTTTTTACCTGTCTTATTTATATCTATACAAAATTTCACCACACTGAATAATGAAAAAGCTTCCAGAGTTAACAATATTCCGTGCAAAAGTGGCTTTTTCATCCACAGCTAAATCTCCATCCGCAGAGCCGTAGAGTCGCAACAGCGGATCAGGAGATGAGGACCCATGGCGATCCACTCATCGAAGCGCTGCACATCGTCTCCCCCAAAAGGGGGTGTCGCCATCGTCCGCACGACCCCCCCCCCT
>NC_051397.1:43043263-43048031 GCF_015228065.2 Penaeus monodon | reverse complement strand
AAAAGGGCAGAATTTAAGCTTGGGTTTTTTTCAAAAAAAAACGACCCCCCACCAGAGGGGAGCCCCAAAAAAAAAAAAACGCTTAAACCCCCCCAAAACCCTCCCCTCCCCTTTTTCACTTTTACACACTTACACACCAACATTCAGCACATACCTCCTGTATTTTTCCTTTCCACCCTTTCTTCATACAACATTCCACCCCCCAAAAACAAACACGAGGGTTCCCCGAACCTCCAAATTTCCCCGGGGAGCGTGCCGTGGCCGGAAACCTTCCATTGTTCATGAAAACGTTTTTTTTTCCCAAATAAAATCTTACCCCTGGTTTCCCGAACTCAACCAGAATTAAAGTCTACTGGGTCTAGGGCCCCGCTAAAAGATAATCATCTTATCTAATCAAACCAATTATTATTATTTTATTATTTATTTATTTTATATTAACTTTAAATAAAAGGGGTTGGGTTTTCATCCCAAGGCTGCCCTTATTAGCTTTTGAAAAATTTCCTATGCCGAACTGTTACTATCGTATTGATTCATAAAATTCGTCATGATATCTTTATTATTTTTAAATTAAAGGTTTCTTCCGGGGTCATAATTATCGGTTTCTGCTAAACCCAAAAATGGCATATTTAAAACATCAGTTTTAAAAACAACCTTGCCCTTTTAAAGATCTGATTAAGGGAAAGGGTGAAGATCATGTTTTTTTGCCAAACAACCTATGACATGTACCCATAGTTTAAATGAAAGGGAGAGAGGCATTATTTTTACCCTTCATTTCCGGGGAAAAGCGAGCTAAAAAAGCAAAGACGTTAAAACATAATAATTTCGTAACTCCACTAGATAATAGAGGGGACAAAGCACTGAATACCAACAATTTACAGCTAGAGAAAAAACCCCCGTTAAAAATACAGAAAATTTTAACGCCCTTCTGCCCAATTTGGCTTCAGCCCGTGATACTATGAGGCGTACAACGAGCCGCATCGTCCCTGCGTATCTTATCTTCCACTCCTTATTCGACGTCACCTTTTCCTATAAGGCAAAAAGGTCGAGTTTTTACTGAAAGCTGTAAAATGTACTCAATGGCTTTTCATACTTCGTGGGTCTTTTGAAAAACTTTCCTCGTTTGTTGTTTTTCGTCTTTTTTTTTTTTTTTTTTTTTTTACTTTAGCTTTTGGGTATTCCTGCAAATCCTTGATTTTACGTGGTTTTTAAACGTGAAAGGGAGGTAGATACAATATGGTCTGCAAGGGGCGTTGTTTACAAAGACGGCTTTTTTAATAGATAAAATTATTTTCGTTTGCACCATGATGGTAAGCTGTTTTGACAGGTTTTCCCTATGGGAAAAATAATTGCGGTTCTAAATACCCTTTAGTTATGGAATCAGCACCCCTTTACAGAAGCTGATCTGAAATAAATTTCTCCGGTGTTAGGTACATAAAGCCTTTGGCAAAAGGGGAGGGGGGAGGTGCCAACCGCATGAAAGAGACGCGAAAGAAACGGTTTAATCCTAAATGATAGAAAAGTGATGGTGTATTATTATATATAATAATATTATAATATTATAATTTTGTGTGTATGTTATGTGTATTGTAGTGTATGTTATGTGTATGTGATTGTATGTGATGGGGGATGTGTATGTGTATTGTATGTGTTTATTTATATGTATTTAATACTCATACATACTAAAAAAACACACAGACAGACGGGACACACACACACATACCCACACTACACACACCATACACACACATAACACAACCCCAACACACACACACACATACCACACACTGATACCACAAATGTAACACACACCCCCCCACCCCACAACACCCCACACACACACACACACACACACAAAACCAACAACACACACCACCACAAAAAATTTTTTATAATATATATATATAATATATATATATATATATATATCCCAACATGCATATATATAAAACCACACACAAAACATACTAAGCATACTCGAAAAAATAAAAAAATATATAAATATTTAAAAAATAAAATTTTTCTATTTAATTTAATAAAAATGCTGATTTTTCATGCCACCACCAAAGGTTTTTTTCCCCGATAGATCGTTTTTTCTTGATGAGGAAAAATACCTAAAACCTAATATGTAAGTTTAAAATAAAATTTGAGTAACTTATATATAATAATATTATATATATTATATTATAAATTAAAACACACATATATTTATACATATTTAGATGCAAAAAATTATAACCCTTTATTATATATTACAAATATAACCAATTTTTTCCAAACCCAAAGTTATATTATACACCTGGGGTTATAATATATATAATTTTAAATATATATATTATATAATAATATAATAATATATATATATATAACACCAACCCCAACACACACACACCCCCACACAATATATAATTTTATATTTATATATAATATATAATATATATTTTTATTAAATTAATATATATATATATATTTTAATACCCATAACTACCAAAAAAAGTTTTTATCATTTCTTTTTTTTACTAAAAAAAAACCCTAGAATACCATTAAAGTATTAATATGTTGGTGGATTTCTTTGAAAAACCAACACTGTGGAAAATTTCAATAAATAAAAAAAACCTGACTAGCCAATTCTGTTTTTTTAACACCCCTCCCGTTTTGCAAAAGGGTGTGGAAACTTCCAAAAGTTTTTCTCTTTTTGCAAAAAATTTTTTCTTAGTCTACATTTTTTTTTATAAAAAAAAGGGGGGATGAATAACGTTTTGCATTTTATGGTATCCACCCCAAATGAGCTTGTGCCCAAACAAATACTGGATAAATTTCCATTATTTATTGATTTAATATTGGTATATCAACAAAAAAGAAAACCCCGCATTTTCCTTTTTTTTTTTGCTTATAAGGTTTTATCTAGACGCACATTAAATTTGGGGTATTTCTTCCCTCGAAGTCAAAACCAAGTCATTGACTCGAACACGTTTAAATTCTACCCTGTCGTTCCCCGACCGTCAAAATTTTACTTCTATCCAATAGAGGGAACAGTATTTAATGCACTGCTAAAAGGCCCGAAAACCCTTTTTTTTGCACATTTTCGATGAAAGTTTTAATCAAAAACCTATCTTTCAAATGAAAATAAAAATTTTTATCTGAGACTACAAATATATCTGAAAAATATCGCACCTGATTGGCTACCGGGGGTGTATCAAAAGCATCAAGTTTAGGAAAACTTTTGATACAAAATGAAAAGATGTTTCAACAGATTCCAATAATGTACGCGTGAAGGGCAAACATGCATCAGTGTATCAAACTGTTAGGGGTTTCGAAAATGTTACAAAAATGGTCTTATAATATTGCATTGTGTGTCGTGGTGAGTGGTGTGTGTGTGTGTGTGTGTGTGTGTGTGTGTGTGTGTGTGTGTGCGTGTGTGTGTGTGTGGGGGGGGGTATAAAGCCATACAAGGAATAATTTACAATAAATTTACAACCGAGTCAGTGAACGAAAATTTACTCCACCCGCTACGCAAGCAAAGATTATTAAGATGACGTTCGCTTTTGAGGGAATATCTACGCGCTGCAATGGGTAAAAGATCGTCAACAAAATGGAGTGACTCACCTAATTTTTCTAAGAGACGATATCTAATTTGCAACGAAGTTTATCGAACAAACGGTGACGCTCACAACTAGAAAACGGAATGCCTAATTTAGAACTGTAAAGAGCAATTTAGAACTGTGAAAATGCCGGAGTTTTCGAAAAAAAAAAGCTTGATATTAGGTACGCCAGAGAATCAAATGCAGGTTTCATTCACTTACGTGATGAATCTGGAAAGATGATAAATTAATTCATAAATTAGCGAACTCTTTTAAAAGAAAAATATTTTCACTGTTAATTAGATAATTGCCTGATTTCAACATTTGTACTGGTCTCTCTGTCTATATGTATATGCGTGTGTACACACACACACCACACACACACACACACACACAACAAAATATAAATATATATATATATATATATATATATATATATATATATATATATATATATATATATATTTGCACTGTGTGTGTGTGTGTGTTACACACACACCTTCTCTATATATATTATATATTAATACATGTTTTTGATATATACTTATAGTGATATATAATATAAATTTAACATATAGAACAAATATAGATCATGTATGTATATATATATATATATATATATATATATATATATATATATATGTGTGTGTGTGTGTGTTGTGTGTGTGTGTGTGTGTGTGGGTGTGTGTGTGTGTGTGTGGTGTGTTGTGTGTGTGATATGTGGTGTGTGTGTGTGTCTGCGTGTCTGTGAGAATGATAAAACACCCTACCGTGTTAATACTATGTTATAACTCATAATGCATAAATTTGATTTATTGATAATGAGTTTCGAAATCTACCTGAATTCCATCTTCAGGCTTGAAGTGGAAAAGAGGGAGGATGGGGTATAAGAGAGAGAGAGAGAGTTGAGGCAGCACGATGAACACGGTGAGGACAGACGAACGGAAGCGAAAGGAGGTTAGGTCAGGTCGGAGGATCAGGCGGTCTGTATGCCGAGTGCCGGTATAACGAGAAGGCGGAGGATGTGGGGAAGAGGAGAGTAACGGCAGGAGGAAAGCACTTTCAAGTTGAAATTAGCGGAAGGAAAGCAATTCGCGCCGCTGACCAATCCATCTCTCTTTCTCTATATACAGGAAACCCATGCACGGTGGTATGCACACATTCTTGAATATCCACTCTATGTGAAAGAA
>NC_051397.1:43037519-43043163 GCF_015228065.2 Penaeus monodon | reverse complement strand
AAAACACACCTCTCTCTATATATAGTATATATTCACATACATGTGTGTGTGCAGTGATTATATAAATGGAATTAACATAAGAACAAATATAGATCATATATATTATTATATATATATATAATATATATATATATATATATATTGTGTGTTGTGTGTGTGTGTGTTGTGTGTGGTGTGTGTTTGTTTTTGTGTGTGTGTTTTTGTTTGTCGTGTGTGTATGTGTGTGTGTTGTATATGTGTGTGTGTGTGTGTGTCTGCGTGTCTGTGAGAATGATAAAACACCCTACCGTGTTAATACTATGTTATAACTCATAATGCATAAATTTGATTTATTGATAATGAGTTTCGAAATCTACCTGAATTCCATCTTCAGGCTTGAAGTGGAAAAGAGGGAGGATGGGGTATAAGAGAGAGAGAGAGTTGAGGCAGCACGATGAACACGGTGAGGACAGACGAACGGAAGCGAAAGGAGGTTAGGTCAGGTCGGAGGATCAGGCGGTCTGTATGCCGGGGTGGCCGGTATAACGGAGAAGCGGAGGATGTGGGGAAGAAGGAGAGTAACGGCAGGAGGAAAGCCACTATTCAATTTGAAGTTAGCGGAAGGAAAGGCAATTCGCGCCGCTGACCAATCCATCTCTTTCTCTATATACGGGAAAAACCCATGCACGGTGGTATGCACATACACTTCTTGAACTATCCACTCTATGTGAAAAGAAGTGTGGCCACCTCTCTGTTTCTCGGCGCCCATCTGTGACCCCCAGTGCCAAGATGGAGAGATCGATTTCCTTCTCCAAACTCGGCTACCCTCGACATTTCTCGACCTTCTACTACGACTCCTCTCCTAAAGAGACTTCTCACCTGCTGTTCTCGGTCTGCCCTATCCTGAGGAGATCTACTCTCTCCGTCGCCCTCTTCACCCTCTTGCATGCTAATCTTTCGACAGGTGAACACTCTCCGTCGCAACCTGGTCCACACCAGTCCTCCCTCTACCTCGAAGGTGGGGATTTATGTTCTTCCCTTTTGCCCCCTGCGATAAAAAAGTACTTCTCTTTCTCCCTTATACCTGATCCTCGGACCTGACCTGACCTCCTTTCGCTTCCGTTCGTCTTTTCTTGCCTGCCCTATATTACCGCGTTGTCTCTCCTCTTTTATAACCTCTCCTTCCCTTTCTTAGCCTCCGGGCTAGTACATTTGGGAACGTGTCGGCCTCTCATCCGAGGGGTCGGCGGTTCGCGCCCCGCCCAGGCGCGAGAAGTTGCAATTGTCGCCCCGCGGGTTACTGCTGTGGCTGGGCACCACGGCGGGTAAGGACTAGGTTCAGCCGATTTAGCACCAGCTGACACACGTGAGCGAGTCGGCATTTTCGACCGGCCGTCTCCTTGGCATACCGGCGAGTAAGTTCGCATATAGGTTTCTAATCCTTTTCTTCAGACCTAAGATGAATCAAGTGTAACATCTTATCAATAAACTAGGTGCATGTGTTTTAACCACACGTGTGAGTTGCGCCCATAAATATTGTAGTATATTATATGTATCTGAGTGATATTTATAGATCTATATCTACTATATCAGACTAATATAATCTATAATATATATCATATATAAGTGTGATAGTGTCCTATGATACTGGTATTATATGTATATATATATAATATATATATATGTATATATATATATAGATAATATAGATAAAGATAGATATATATAATATATATGTAGATATGTATATACATGTATGATATATATAAATATATATATAGATAATATATATATATATAATATACATATATATATATATTATATATATATATTAGATATAATAATAATATATATATATATATACTATATAATTATATATACTAGTGAAATAGATATAATATATAGTATATAAGAAGTATATATATAATATATATATATAATATATATATAGTATATATATATAATATATATATGATATTATATATATATACATATATATATATATACATATATATATATATTAATAGATATATATATACATATAATAATATGATATATATATTAATATAATATATATAGATATATATATATATATATATTTTATAATATAATATATATATATATAAAATATTATATATATATATATATATATATAATTATATATAATATATAATATATAAAATTTTATTAATTTTAAAATATATATATATTATAATTTAATAATTATTATTATGGATATAATAATATATTTTAATTTATATTTAATATATATATTAATATATATATTAAAATATATATAAAATAAGGGATATTTAATATATAAAATTATATTATATTATTTTATTTTATTTATTATAATTATAAAATTATATATATATATACTTATAATATATATTCATATATATATATAATTTAAATTTTTATATATAAATATATATTATATATATATATATTTCTATATAAAATACAATTTATATAAAATTTATTTTTTTATATGTTTAATTTTTATATATTTATTTTTAATTTATTAATTATTATTTATTTTTTAATTTATAATTTATTATAAAATCCCACCCTTTTTTATTTTTTTTTTCCCATTTTTTTATTTTATTACTATATAATTTTTTTTATATATTTTTTAAATTTCTTTTTCTTTTTTCATTATTTTGTTTTTATTCTTATATTATTATCTTATTTCTTTACATATATATATTTTATATCTATATATAATCTAAAATTTATATTTTCCCATTATTATATATATTTTTTATCCCCTTTGTATTATTATATATTTTCCCCATTTTATCTTATAATTTATTATTATATATATTTTGTTTTATTTTCTTTGATCTATTCTCTTTTTTTTTATCTAGTTTCTTTCTTATATTTTTTTCTTAATGTTATTTCGTTTATATTTTTCTATTTCTGTTTCTATCTTGATTTATTTTCTATTTTTTTATCTTTTTTTCTCTCATTTATCTTTATTTATATCTTTTTTTTTCATTACATCTATACTATATCATTATATATCTATTTTTTATTTTATTTATTATATTTCTATTATATATATTACATTTATACATATATTATTACTTTTCATATTATATCATATATATTACATATTACATATATTCATATATATTCATATATATACATATATATACATAATATATACATATATATATACATATATACTATATATAATATATATATATATATATATATATTTTATATATATATATATATATATATATATTATATATATATAATATATATTATATATATATATATATATATGGGCGCACACACACACGTGTGTGTTAAAAAAACACAATGCACAAACTAGATTTATTGATAATGAGGTTACACTTAGATTTCATCTTCAGGTCTGGAAAGAAAAGGGATATAAGATAAGTCCGATATGCGAAGCTTAGCCTCGCCCGGGCTATGCCATGAGGGAGCCCGGCCTGTGTCGACTAATGCCGACTCGCTCACGTGTGTCAGCTGGTGCTGACTCGGCTGAACCTAGTCCTTACCCGCCGTGGTGCCCAGCCACAGCAGTAACCTCCGGGCGACAATTGCAACTTCTCGCGCCTGGGCGGGGCGCGAACCGCCGACCCCTCGGATGAGAGGCCGACACGTTACCAATGTACTAGCCCGGAGGCTAAGAAAAGGGAGAGGAGAGGTTATAAAAGAGGAGAGACAACGCGGTAATATAGGGCAGGCAAGGAAAGATGAACGGAAGCGAAAGGAGGTCAGGTCAGGTCCGAGGATCAGGTATAAGGGAGAAAGAGAAGTACTGTTTATCGCAGGAGGCACAAGGAAGAACATAAATCCCCACCTTCGAGGTAGAGGGAGGACTGGTGTGGACCAGGTTGCGACGGAGAGTGTTCACCTGTCGAAAGATTAGCATGCAAGAGGGTGAAGAGGGCGACGGAGAGAGTAGATCTCCTCAGGATAGGGCAGACCGAGAACAGCAGGTGAGAAGTCTCTTTAGGAGAGGAGTCGTAGTAGAAGGTCGAGAATATGTCGAGGGTAGCCGAGTTTGGAGAAGGAAATCGATCTCTCCATCTTGGCACTGGGGGTCACAGATGGGCGCCGAGAAACAGAGAGGTGGCCACACTTCTTTTCACATAGAGTGGATAGTTCAAGAAGTGTATGTGCATACCACCGTGCATGGGTTTCCTGTATATAGAGAAAGAGATGGATTGGTCAGCGGCGCGAATTGTCTTTTCCTTCCGCTAATTTCAACTTGAATAGTGGCTTTCCTCCTGCCGTTACTCTCCTTCTTCTCACATCCTCCGCCTTCTCCGTTATACCGGCCACTCGGCATACAGACCGCCTGATCCTCCGACCTGACCTAACCTCCTTTCGCTTCCGTTCGTCTGTCCTCACCGTGTTCATCGTGCTGCCTCAACTCTCTCTCTCTCTTATACCCCATCCTCCCTCTTTTCCACTTCAAGCCTGAAGATGGAATTCAGGTAGATTTCGAAACTCATTATCAATAAATCAAATTTATGCATTATGAGTTATAACATAGTATTAACACGGTAGGGTGTTTTATCATTCTCACACACACACATACACACACACACACACACACACACACACACACACACACACACACACACACACACACACACACACACACATATATATATATATATATATATATATATATATATATATACATATATACACACTGATCTATATTTGTTCTATATGTTAATTCATTTATATAATCACTGCACACACACATGTATGTGAATATATACATATATATAGAGAGAGGTGTGTGTGTACACACACACACACACACACAGTGCAAATATATATATATATATATATATATATATATATATATATATATATATATATATATATGTGTGTGTGTGTGTGTGTGTGTGTGTGTGTGTGTGTGTGTGTGTGTGTGTGTGTGTGTGTGTGTGTGTGTACACGCATATACATATAGACAGAGTGACCAGTACAAATGTTGAAATCAGGCAATTTTCTAATTAACAGTGCAAATATTTTTCTTTTAAAAGAGTTCGCTAATTTATGAATTAATTTATCATCTTTCCAGATTCATCACGTAAGTGAATGAAACCTGCATTTGATTCTCTGGCGTACCTAATATCAAGTTTTTTTTCGAAAACTCCGGCATTTTCACAGTTCTAAATTGCTCTTTACAGTTCTAAATTAGGCATTCCGTTTTCTAGTTGTGAGCGTCACCGTTTGTTCGATAAACTTCGTTGCAAATTAGATATCGTCTCTTAGAAAAATTAGGTGAGTCACTCCATTTTGTTGACGATCTTTACCCATTGCAGCGCGTAGATATTCCCTCAAAAGCGAACGTCATCTTAATAATCTTTGCTTGCGTAGCGTGTGGAGTAAATTTTCGTTCACTGACTCGGTTGTAAATTTGTTGTAAATTATTCCTTGTATGGCTTTATACCCCCCCCCCCACACACACACATATATATAAGACCATTTTTGTAACATTTTCGAAACCCCTAACAGTTTGATACACTGATGCATGTTTGCCCTTCACGCGAACATTATTGGAATCTGTTGAAACATCTTTTCATTTTGTATCAAAGTGTTTACCTTCAACTTGATGCGTTTATACCACCACAAACAACATTTTAATATATTTACGTAGTCC
>NC_051397.1:43026370-43033870 GCF_015228065.2 Penaeus monodon | reverse complement strand
AAGAGGTTGTAAATATCATCTGACTGGGATCGAGTGAAACCCTCTACGATGGTATGATATTTATTTATTGAGCAAATCGCACTCATTAGGGAGGTTACAAGCAATATTTCAGTCAAAAGGAAATTTTCATAGATGCGTACATCCCCAAATTTGATCACAGCGGGGATGATGCAATGAAAGCCACACCAGATACTCAAAAAAGACTCAACGTATTTTCACTCCTAAGTTGGCGTCCCAACTCCATAAGTATTTTTAATCAGAGTGTTAGCACGAACACATACCAATCCCTAATTTAAATAAGTTAATCTCCAACCCAAAATGGAGATTAATAACTTTGAAAAAACAAAAAAACAACAACAAAAAAACGAAAAAAAACAAACAAACTAGTGCTGATAAAACTGAATAAAAACACTTGTATAAACAGTAAGAAATATTTAGAAATATGTAAGAAACATAATTTAGTGTCGAAGGCCAAATAAAAGAAATAACGCCAAAGGAGACCACAAGATCACGGACTGCCTGAACCCCACAAGGTCGGGCAGGTATAAAGGGCAACAAATCAAGACACAGTAAAAATAAGTAAAAAGTAAAATGGCCCTGAAATTATTATGGGCGAGATTAATTAAATAAACCTTCCTCCCAGGAGGTACGAAGCCTTGAGCTGAGGGAAGGAAACTAAGTATTGACTTAGTTTAAAATCAAGGCACACTGGAGGTACGGATCCTCAAGCAGTGTTCCTTCTGTGTGAAGTGGTCCTTTTATACTCTGACACTTTGAATTCACAGAGTGCAGCTTTGGGACAGAGAAAGAGCGCACCCCACAGATGATGATATAGCATGTCACACGCCAAAGTCCAAAAGAGACCAGGTGTCTCCTACACACCACTAAATAATACTTAGCTTTGTGGAGACAAACTCGGCAAATCCTGGCGTGAAGCGTGGTAAATCCACAAAGTAAATCCAAAGCGAGCACACGAAAACATCGAGAACGGGACCACAGTACACACAGAAGTCAGGGCCGAACTGTCTTCCCCTCACAAAACGATGGGTATTTATACCCGAAAAAGACCCTCAGGCCATGCCCCAGGCATAGCGCGAAGAGAAGATATGCAAAATAAGTGTTGGACTACCAACCCGATAGTCCGGCAGTCCAAACAAGCCAAAGGACCCAAACAACCATGGAACACCACCCCGATAGTCCGGCAGTCCGAACAAGCCAAAGACCCAATTACCGTGAAAAGAGAGGGAGAGAAAAACACTATCAAACGTACTCCCTTCAGGGGCTATTGTGACACTTTGGAAGAAAAGGATACATAGGAAAACTGGTAACGTACAATTTACGCGAAAACTGTACATTTCGGGCTGTAACTATCTACGGTATGGGACTTGGGAAATAAATAAATCTTTTATTGTTCTCGGAGACTTCAACACCATCCAAGTAACGAAACTTGGTTTAAAATACGTTCGTTGGTTATTTTTATAACCATGTTCATTTATTTTAACACTGCCCGCCTCGTTAGGAAGCGGAGCCCGGGACGTCTTTATCCAAGTCAATGGCAGCATCGCAGAGTTCCCCCCGTCCTTTGTTCCCTGGTAGAGAAGCAGGGATGTGGCATGGTAAAGGACCCGGCCTCAACCACTCGGCGCCCGAGGACAATGTCAGTCCAGGCGAGATCGACCTTAGAGTCGGCAAGTGCGCAGCCGTACACTACAATCATTATTATCATTATTATTATCATTATTTATTATTATTGTTATTATTATCATTATTATTTTATTATTATTATTTTATTATTATTATTATTATTATTATTATTATCATTATTATTATTATTACTATTACTATTAATATTACTATTATTATTATTATTATTATTATTATTATTATTACTATTACTATTACTATTATTATTATTATCATTATTCGGTAATTCTTTACGGTATGGACGCACTCGCCAGAGACTAAGTCCCCCAACTCCAGCCAACAATCTTGGGGGACACGTGGGGAACCGGGGGTTGGGGGGGGGAGTATAGAGTGGCCTCAGTTTAATTTGAGTGTCAGTAAATGACCAAAGGAAATTATGAATGCAAAGAAATTCGACTTTTCGGAAATGCGAGCCAAACTTCATATTTATGAAGATCATAGAATGCGACTTTTCGGAAATGCGAGCCAAATTTCATACTTACGAAGAACATAGAATGCGACTTTTCGGAGCCAAACTTCATATTTATGATGAAAAAAATACGAGTGTTCGATTATGCCCGCCATAAAAATTAGGAAAGAACAAGAATCGCACAGGGTTAACGACACAAAATTTACTCCACTCTGACCCTGACCTCGATATGCACGGGAAGATAGAGCTTGAAACAGGTCTGTTTTTTTTACTTGTCTTACCAGTATATTTATTTACTTAGTCAAGGATCTCCCTCTACTATCTCTTTTATGCATTATAAAATAAAAGAAAACAAAAACGAATATGATATGACAACGTAACTTACTGCGGAGAGTACAGATTAGCAGCGGCAAGGAGGAACCGATGCAGTCTTTGATTGGAATCCGGGATGTTCTTAATATCTAGTCTACAAATCGCACTACACTTTTCACACTTTTTTCAGTTAATAAAAGTCCATGATTCTTTATAAGGTCTTCTGTTTTTCCATGAAATATAGAGTGGAAGTCTAATACACCACCATAGCACAGACGACACACATCGGTCATTGTCACTGAGAAGTTGTCACTGAGAAGAATGATGCAGGTCACCTTGTGTTAAATGCATACTCGAAATAGCTTAAGCATTGACTGCGTGGTTTGAGTAGTTAAGCAATTAAAAATCTTAATAGGTTTAAGAAAATAAGCATTATTTTATTATTATTATTGTTATATTATGATATACTATTAGTATTATCATTATTATTATCGATATTATTATTATTAATATTATTATTATTATTTTTTATCATTATCATTATTATTATTATTATCGTTATTATTATCATCAAAATAATAATAATAAAAATAATAATAATAATAATTATTATTATTATTATTATAATTATCATCATTGTTATTATTATTTTTTATTATTATCATTATTATTGCTATTGTTATTATTTATTTTTTTGTTTATTTTTTTATTATTATATTATTATTTTTTCTTATCATTATAAAATAATGGATGATGATGAATGATGATGATGATGATGATGATGATGTGATGATGATGATGATGATGATGATGATGATGATGATGATAATGATAAAAATGTTAATAATAATAATGATAATAATCATGACGATAATAATAAGGGTATACTATTATTATTATCATTATCATTATTATTTTTATTATTATTATTATTATTATTATTATTATTATTATTATTTATTATTTTTATTATTTTATTTTTATCTTTATTTTTTATTTTTTTTATTATTTTTATTATTATTTCATTATTATCTTTATCATTTTATTATTATTATTTTTATTTTTATTTTATTTTATTTTTATATTATTATTATCATTATTTTTAAAAAAACATCATTAATTTTTAGTGCTTTATTATTATAGAATATGATTACCTTTATAAAAATAAAAAAAAAAAAATGATATATATATCGCTATCATTATATTATCATGAAGGCAAAAATAACAATAACAATAATAAAAATAATAACCAGAAAAAATAGTATAATGCAATAGTAAAAAAACAATGATAATGATAATAGTGATAATGATAATGGTAAAAAAAATAATAATAATTATAATAAAAAATAAAAATAATAAAATAATAATAATAATAATATTAATAATAGATGATGATAATGTTGGGGGATAAATTTGACGATGTGATGTTTAATTAAAAAAGATAATGGCAGTAATGATAAAAAATGTGATGATAGTAATACAATAATGATAATGATGATAATAATAAAAAAAAAATAAAAAGAATAAAAAATGAAAATGTAATGATAGAATAAGAAAAAAATAAAAAGAAGAAGAATGATAATAATGAAAAATAATTTTAATAGCAACAACAACACAATAATAAAAAAATTTCGTAACAACAATAACAAAAAATAAAAGTAAAACAGTTCTTCTACAATGCTGAGTGACGATAATAATATAAAATAAAAAAAAACAAGATGATAATGAGAACGATAATGATAACAGAAAAACGATGATATGATAATCCTAAAAAGAACAGAGACAATATATCCCAATGGTGATAGCAAGGGAAAACAATAAAAATCTTTCCCAATAAGTGATCATACCCCTATCATTAATATTGAAAAAATGGTAAAAGAAATCATGCCAAAAACAAAAACAAAAAAAAGGCGGTATTTTGGGCAATGTCCAATTTTTAAGGTTGTTTTCCCGTCAGTGTTCGCGTAAACACTCCCAATGAAGCCCTTGAAGCAAGTCAAATTTTATTGAAATGGGTTATTCTCTGGGACCATTCTACATGGAGTAAGTAATCGTTATAAAATATTATTTTTATTATATATATTATAAAATATTATATATATATATATATTTATTATTTATAATATGTATTTAATTTTTACATAATAATATATATATAAATACATTATATATTATATATAATAATCGTTTCATTACACCCAGTAGAAGTGGTCCCAGAGAGATCCCCATTACAGAAGACTTTTGTATTGTTTTAAGGTCTGTCATTGGGAGATTTTTACGCGAACACGGGGACCTTTAAAACATATTTAAAATTAGGACATGCAAAATTTACCGCTTGTTTTAAATGTTTTTTTAGGAAATTGATATTACTTTTTCATTTTTTAAAATATTAATGATAGGGGTATGATCATTTTTGGGCAAAAGTTTTTTTATTTTTTATCTTTGCTTTCCATTGGGATATGATTGTCTCTGTTCTTATTAGGTTTATCATCATCTTATTACTGTTATCATTATGTTTCATTTCATCATTGTTTTTTTATTATTTCATTATTTTGCATCATCAGCAGTTTAGTAGTAGAAAAAGTTTTAAAAATTTTTATTTTTATTTTTGTTACGAAAATTTTTAATTTTTGTCGTTGTTTTTGCTTTTATTATTTTTTATTATTATTATTATTATTATTATTTTTATTATTATTATTACTTTATTATTTTTCATTTTATTATAATTTTTTTATTATTATTTTTATTATTATTTTAATTTATTATTATTATTTTTTTATTTCATTATTTTCTTCTTCTTCTTATTATTTTTATCATTATTACTATCATTACTATTTTTCATTCTTATTCTTATTATTATTATGTTGTTATTTTTACATCATTACATTATTGTTTATTTTCATCATTATTATTTCATTATGTATTACTTTGTAATTTAATGCTTCATATCGTCAAATCATTAACATTATAAAATTCATCTAAAATTTTTTTTAAAATTATTATTATTTATTATATTTTTATTTTTATAATTATTTTTTTTTATTTTTTCCATTATCATTATCACTATTATCTTATCATTGTTATTTTTACTATTGTCATTTTACTATTTTTTCTGTATTATTTTCATTATTTTTTATTGTTTTTTTTGCCCTTTATGAAATATAATGAAGCGATATATATTAATTTTTTTTTTTTTACTTTGATAATGGTAATCTATTTTCTATAATTAAAGCCCCTAATAATTTTGAGAGTAGTGATAATAATAAGATAATAATAATTTAAAAATAATAATAAAATAATAATAATAATAATAATAATAATAAAAATAATGATAAGATAAAATAATAATGATAATAAAAAATAATTTAAAAATAATAATAATAAAATAAAAATAATAATAAAAAATAAAAAAAAATAATAAAATAAAAATAATAATAATAAAAAAATAATTAATAATAATAATAATGATAATAATGATAATAATAATAATAAAAAATAATAATTTTAATAATGATAATGAAATAAAATAGTATACCCTTTTTATTATCGTCATGATTATTATCTTATTTTTATTTAAAATTTTTACATTATCACATCATCATATCCCCCATCATCATCATCATCTCATCATCATCATCATATCATTCATCACATTTAAATCTCTCATTATTATTATAATGATAATGATAATAATAAAAATAAAAAAATAATAAAAATAAAATAACAATAATAACAATAGCAATAATAAAAAGGATAACAATAAAAAAAAAAAAAACAATGATGATAATTATAATAATATAATAATAATTTTAATTTTTATTATTTTTTATTATTTTTTTTGATGATATATAACGATAAAAATAAAATAATGATAAGATAATAATAAAAATAAAATAATATTTAAAAATAATAATAGGGATAATAATAATATAATACAATAGATTATTTATAACAATAAAATAATAAAATAATGTTATTTTCTTAAACCCATTAAGATTTTAATGCTTAACTACTCAAACCCACGCAGTCAAGTTAAGCTTTTTCGAGTTTGCTTTTAACCCCATTTCTGTCCCACGGTGACCTCCCTCATTTTTTCCCATTTGACAATGACCGAGGGGTGTGCTGTGATTGGGGTTTTTAGATTTCCATCTATTTTTCATGGAAAAAAACAGAAGACCTTATAAAAAACAGGGAAATTTTATAATAAAAAAAAGTGTGAAAATGTAGTGCGTTTTGTAGCTAGTATTAAAAACATCCCGGTTTCCCCAATCAAAGACTGCATGGTTCCTCCTTGCCGTGCTAACGTACTCTCCGCAGTAAGTTACTTTGTCATATCATATTCTTTTTTGTTTTTTTTATTTTATAATGCAAAAAGAGATAGTAGAGGGAGACCTTGACTAAGTAAAATAAAATACGGGTAAGACAAGAAAAAAAAAACAGCCCTTTAAAGCTCTATCTTCCCGTGCATTCGAGGTAGGGTCGAGTGGAGTAAATTTGGTCGTTAACCCCTTCATTTTTGTTCTTTCCTAATTTTTATGGCGGGCTAATCCCAACACTGTATTTTTTTCATTAAAAAATGAAGTTTTTGGCTCCGAAAAAATCGCATCTATGTTCTTGTAAGTATTAATTTGGCTCGCATTTCCGAAAAGTCGCATTTATGATCTTCATAAAAATTTAAGTTTGGGCCCGCATTCCGAAAAGCGAATTTCTTTGATTATAATTTCCCTTTTGGGCATTTACGACACTCAAAAAATTAAACTGAGGCCCCTCTTTTACTCCCCCCCCCCAAACCCCCGTTCCCCCCGTGTCCCCAAAATTGTTGGCTGGAGTTGGGGGGACTTAGTCTCTGGCGGTGCGTCCAATACGAAAAAATTACCCAATAATGATAATAAAATAATAGTAATATAATGTAATAGTAAAGTAATAAAATAAAATAATAAAAAATAAAAATAAAAAAATAAAAAATAAATAATTAATAGTAATAGAATAGAATAGTAATGTTGTAATAATAATAATAATAAATAAAATAATTAAAAAAATAATGATATTGAAAATAATATGATAAGATATTTAAA
>NC_051397.1:43017245-43019745 GCF_015228065.2 Penaeus monodon | reverse complement strand
CCCGCCCCCCATCTCTCTCTCCTCCTCCACCCCCCCTCCTCACCAACCCCAGTCATGTCTCGTGGCGCCAGAGTTCGGCAAAAAGGAGGAGGCGAGTGAGGAAGCGGCGTGAAAGGGTTAAATTTATCGCCCGTGATGGATGTCGCAGCGAGAACAAAGCGGCATTTCGGGAAGGCGTGTGGACACTGCCGGCGAGGATGATCCGCCTCCCGTGTTTGGTGCCTCTGGTTGTGTGTGCGCGAGAGACAGGGCCGACGCCGTCCCGTGGCAGTACTTATTATGATTTATGAGGACTCGCTTCAGTGACTCTTGTGTGTTCTCCTCCGAGGGCGCCCCCGCCTGCAGCCCCCGCCGATAACGCTGTGTTGAGGACTCTCTCACACACGCATCTGAACACACGCCCATGCGTCCCCTAATCACTTTTGCAACAAACACGCTCAAGCACATGGCTTTCGCCCACTTAATGAAGCAGTCTCCGAGCCGTGCGTTCGAACAAGGCCGCAAACACACAAACAAAACACGAGCCGAAACCACGAAGCTCGTATGTCTGCAAAACACAATTATGGTAATAGTGATGCAAACGAAGTGCTGAATATCACGCAGTTGCGGCCTGTAACACCGCAATAGCAGGTCGCAATACTAAGTGAATAATAACACGAACATAGACACAACATTCCGTCCATTAGAGGAAACACGTGAGGGATATAACCACAAGCGAGAGAGAGAGAGAGAGAGAGAGAGAGAGAGAGAGAGAGAGAGAGAGAGAGAGAGAGAGAGAGAGAGAGAGAGAGAGAGATAGGGAGATAGATAGCGAGAGAGAGAGAGAGAAAGCTGCTCGTCATAAACAACCTGAGCACGACCGTACAACGACCCATTATGCATGCCTGAACCCCAATCTATCGACTTCGGGAACGACACAGCACGTGTTGCCGAGCTATGAAGGAGGTGAGGAGTGGCTCGTCTCCGTGCCATGAGGGACACGCAATCCGTCTTCGTATTTCACCTTATCTCCAGTGACCTCATCAGTGTCGCCAAGGGAGCTGTTGGTTTGCCTCTTCGTTATTTATCTACTTGCTTCTTTTTAAGCGGAAATTGTCGTCATATATACATTTATGTGCATATATATATAAAACTGCATATTTAATGGCTTAGCTTAAATGGGGGGTGGGGAGAAAAACAAGACGAATAACAACAAATCACATACATAATTAGGAAAACAGGATGAATGAATATTTACAACAAATCACATACATAATTTCGAATTACTTAGAAAGTGATTTGCTACGACGGCGAGATGGAATCTTTCGTTAATGCAAATTATAATTTGGTTAAATCTGCTAAATATTATAATCATTATTTTTTGCACAGGTAAAAATAACTATATGATTTCGATTCAAACAGCTGAACTGAGATGTTTAATTCATCATATATATTTTTCTATTAAACCTAAAATATAAGTTGGGGTGCCTCTCATGGGACCTGTGTAAGTATATATACAGTACATACATACATACACATACAAACACACTCGTGTGTGTGTGTGTGTGTGTGTGTGTGTGTGTGTGTGTGTGTGTGTATGTGTGCGTGTACATATTTATATAGATACACATATTTTTGTGTATATGTATATAATATTTATTATATATAACTATTTATATATATATATATAATATATAATATATATGAATATATATATATATATATATATATATATATATATATATATATATATATATATGATATATACACAACAACAACATACACACACACAACACACACACACACACACACACACACATACAAACAACAACATATATATATATATATAATATATATATATATATATATATATATATATATATATATATATATATATATATATATATATATGTATGTATGATATATACACACACAAAAATATATATATATATATATATATTATATATATATATATATATGTATATATATACATACATACATACACATAAATATACGTATATATATAAATATGGATATACACACACTTACGCACACACACACACACACACACACACATACACACACACACACACATATATATAATATATATATATATATATATATATATATATATATATATATATATATAATATATATATATATATATATAGAGAGAGAGAGAGAGAGAGAGAGAGAGAGAGAGAGAGAGAGAGAAAGGGGGGGGGGGGTAGATAGATACATCCATTCATCGATACATGTAATAGAAACACACTGAGAGATATTGACCTCACTTCGTAATCCCAATACTATGCACATTACTTCTTGTCTTCTTATTTTACATACTTTTCTTTCTCTGTGACGACAGGTGGTTCAAGCTGATCTGTTGTCGTTCTCCTTATCTGCTGTCATGTCTATCAGAGCAAGTCCTTGGGGGACCGCTACTTAAGTCTCCCTCCTCTATTTTCTCTTTTTTTTTTTGGAAAACACGAAGGTAAAAAAGGGGGGGGGGAATTAAAAACTG
>NC_051397.1:42994745-43009745 GCF_015228065.2 Penaeus monodon | reverse complement strand
TTTTGTCTCTGTACATTCTAGAGAGGAGGGAGTGTAGTCTTGGGGAAAAGGAACTATTTTTACGCATTTCAAAATGTTGAAAAAAAAAAAAATGGATGACCCCTATTTACCTCATCTTCTTCGCTTCTGTATTCTCCTCTCTTCTTTCTCCATCTCCCTTTTCTCTGTCTCTTCTTTCATCCTCCTACCTTTCGCCTCCTCTTTTTCTTTTTCTGTTCCCTCTCCCTCTCGTTTTGCCTTTTCCTCTACCTTTCCTTCTCTCTCTCTGCCACTCCCTCTCTTTTCCCCTTCTCTATCTCCCTTTTCTTTTAAAAACCCCTCCCCTCCCTTCCCCATTCCTCTTTAAGCCTCCTTCCCTCTTTTCTTCCTCTCGCCCTTTCTTCTCTGAATCTCCTTTCTCCCTCCTCTTCTACCCTTCTTCCTTACCTCCCCTCTGATAGGTAGCAGATGGTCTAAAAATTCTAAATACTTCAATGCAGTGTACTTGTCTCGAATAAGAAGATTTATGATGAAAACAAAACAAAAAAATAATGTGTGTGTGTGTGTGTGTGAAAAGGTATGTGTGTGTGTGTGTGTGAGGGCGCTATTCTTCAATAACTTAATATTTCAATTGTCACCCCATTTTATATCAACTGACTTCAACTCCGGTCATATGGGATGTGATCTCAGGTGAAATGTACAACATAACGGTCAATAATTCTAAAAGGAAGACATAATTTTTCACTCTCTATTGATTAATCCTAGAAATAAACACAGGTAGAATATTAGTAACAGAGCCTAAAAATTGCTGAGCGAAACAAATTTCATGTCACCTTTAGTGTCATTATACCTTCATTGTAAATAACCAGCCGAATTAACTCCTTCGTTTGGAGTCATCACCAAATTTAACAGTAGCCTTATCATCGGCTGTGTATAAACCTTTTCTGCCATTCCTGTTACAGCTCATCCAACTTGCTGCTTTGTTTAACCGCGATTTTTTTTTTTTTTTTTTTTTTTTTTTTTTTTTTTTTTTTTTGGTGGTGGTGGTGGTGTGTGTGAGGGGGGGAGGCAGATTATCCACGGTCTGAGGAATTAGTTTTTTTTGTCATAATTTTATTCAATCTTGATAGTTGTGAACTTGTAGCTCTGTGGTATTTTAGCGAATGAGGAATCGGTGCTGTGGTATTTTTCATCACAATTCTCTAGTTTCTCTTAACATTGTATTTGTTTCTCTGATCACTGTTTTTTTATCATTATTTTCGCGTTTTTCTCACTGTTGTATAATTTTTCTTATCATTTTTGTAGGGTTTTTATCACTTTATGTTTCTCTAATCGCTGCCGTAGTGTTCCCCTTGTCAGTGCTTTTTTTTTATCATTATTGAAGTGTTTCTTTCTCGGTGTTTTTTATGACTTTATGTTTCTCTTAATATTATTGTGGTGTTTTATCACTGTTGTAATATTTGTCTTTTCACTGTTGTTTTTTTTTATCATTTCTTAAGTTTCTCTCACAGTTGTAGCGTTTCGCAATCTTGTAGTTTTTTATCACTATTTATGTTTCTCATGCCAGTGTTTTATCTTGTCACTGTTGTGTCTTCTCTTATTAATGTTGTGGTGGTTTTCTTAATACTCTGCGCTTTTCTTATCATTGTTGTAGTGTTTATTTCATAACTGTTGTAATGCATCTCTTTAATTAAAGTTGTAGTGTTTTTCTTATCACTGTTGTAGTGCATTTTTTATAACTGTCGTAGTGTGTTTCATAACTGTTAATGTTTCTCTTATAACTTATTTCCACAACGTCCGGCACTGCGAGCTTAGCCTCGCCCGGGCCATGACATGAGAGGAGCCCGGCCTGTGTCGACTAATGCTGACTCGTTCATAATCCTATGATACTACAGGTGTCGTTATCATAAGGAAAACAATTCTAAAGAAAAAACTTTGTGTTTCTAGGATGAAACAAAGAGGGGGGGAAAGAGGAAAACAAAAAATATTCACAAATTATCCACGGGAGTACATTGAACTAATCATCTATGTACTTATTCTCGCCAACTGAGGACTTCTTGTACGCAAAGGTTTTCATAATGAGTAAACTCTCGTGGATAATTTGTGAATATTTTTTGTTTTCCTCTTTCCCCTGTCTTTTTTTATCCTAGAAACACAAAGTTTTTCTCTAGAATTGTTTTCCTTATGATAACGATACCTGTATTAAAACATAGAGGCACAATATTCTACTATAGTACTTTTCTTCATTGTTTCGCGTGTTTGTGTAGTCAGATGCATACTAGTCGATAGCCATGAGAGGGTTCATTTTCTTCATAAAAATACATTTGGTAGAATGCCTTGGCATTAAAAATAATAAGAATGTTAGTAATATGTATAAGTATGCACACACACACACACATACACACACACACACACACACACACACACACACACACACACACACACACACACACACACACACACGCACACGCACACGCACACGCACACGCACACGCACACGCACACGCACACACACACACACACAGACACACACACACACACGTGTGTTTGCGTGTGTGTGTATTTGTATTCAAGTTTTTATCTATGTACACATATATTCTCCTGAGAGTCGACGACCCACTGGCCACCAACTCGCGACCCGTACTTTGCAGAACCTGTTCTAGTACATCGTCTATTCTTAGTAGAAAGTATCTAAAATAAAGATATCTAAGAACATGAACAAGGAGGAAAAAGAAGACGAAGGAAGAAGAAGAGTGGGAGAAGAAGACGAAGGGGATAGAAATCATATTTCATCTCCTCCTTCGAATCGTCATTTCTCCTTCCCCTTCATATATTTTTTTATTTACTTGTTTCATTTGTCTCTCAATGTATTATCATTATTATTTGCAATGAAGACAGTTGATCCAGCAATCTAGGACACGATAGGATAGCAAACGGCGTCCCAGCGATAAGTAGGTTGCACATTTGGGGGGGTGGGGACTCCGGGAGTGGGGATGGGAGGGAGAGGGAGAAAAGAGGGGGGGGGTCGAGTCATACGTTAAGCCCTGCATCTGGCAAACATCTTCACACTTCCCTTATCTCCGTTGAAGACGACAGATTCTGTTCGGGAAGCGGGAGAGCGTGTTAAGTCTGTCCCGGGATGGTTATATTTCAGTAGGTAGATAGCGTACTAATGTATTTCGTGGTAGGTTATAAACGGTGGTCTATAAATATCGACTGGCAATTTTCAACGATGATGGTTGTTAAGTGGCTGTTTATCGATAGTTAATTTTGTGGTTCTTGTTAGTTAAATAAATCAATAACCTCGGTGTTTACTGGTTAACAATTCATTCTTGGTTACTCTTTGGTTGTATATTGTCGATATCAACTTATAAATAATCTATTTGCCTCATAACTTGCGAGCATATTTAATCGTGACTGATATCTTGGATAATATCTTCGGTAATTAGATCTGGTGGTCATGATTAAGTAATAAATGATTTATTGGTTGCATTTGCTGCTAGACAATCTATTCCTTCACAGCGCGCTACCTAGTGAACATAGTTACTGGTAGATATATTTAGACATTTAGTGCAATTGATGGCTGGTATATGACTTAATATTTACATCTTCAAGTGATATGAATTAACGATCTATTTGTAGTATTACTAACAGCTATTTAGCATTTTCTGCGGTAGATAATACATTTCAGATTATTCATTAGCCACATCTTATCAGAAAATTATAAAAACTAGGTACTTGGCTCGCCAGATTTCATTGCAAGAGCAACAGCGAGGAGGACCAGTCTTATAGCAACAGCCTGAAGTTGTGATAAATGTGTAATGCTAGACTGATCTGTGGTTGTGGGGGGAGGGAGGGAAGGGAGAGAAGGGGAGGGAAGGAGGGAGATAGGAAGGGGGGAGGAGGGGGAGGGAAAGGGAAAGATGGAGGGGAGGGTGGAGGGGGAGGGGGAGGGGGAAAGGTGGAAGGAAGGGGGACGGGAAAGGAAGGACGGTGGGGAAATAGGTTAGGGGGGGGAGACGGAGACGGGAGGGGAGGGGAAGGAGAAAGGGGAGTGAAGGAGGAGAAGGGAAGGGAGGGGGATACGGAGGGGAAATGGAGAGAGAGGAGATTTATAGGAATTCGTGTTCTGGTCAGATTAAGAAACTGGGGAATAAGAAAGGAGAGGAGGAGGAAGAAAAGAAGATTGAGGGGAAATAAGAGGGTGGATGGGGAGTAGAAAATGTGGAGGGAACAAAGGAGGAGAGAAAAAAAGGGTGTAAAAGAGAGGAGAAGGAAGAAGAGGAAGGGGTGTAGGAGGAGAAGGAGAAGGAGGAAGAAAATTATAAAATAGAAAGGGTTATGCTCAGAGGAACATGGGGGGGGAGAAAAGTAGGAAAGGAATGGGGATAAGTGATGAAGAACAGGAAGAGGTTGAAAGAGAGGAGGAGGAGGAAGGATAGAGAAGGTGAGGGAAAGAAAATGAAAAAAAAAGAGGAGAGAGAGAGAGAGAGAGAGAGAGAGGGGGAGAGAAAGAGAGAGGAAGAGAGAGAGAGAGAGAGAGTGAGAGAGAGAGAGAAAGAGAAAGAGAGAGAGAGGGGGGAGAAAGAGGGAGAGAATGAAGAGAGAGAGAGAGAGAGAGAGAGAAGAGAGAGAGAGAGAGAGAGAGAGAGAGAAAGGCTATAACATAAGTCATGTACCAAGGGTCAAGTAAGGTCGTGTCGATGACCTCCTCCTCAGTGTCGGGTTATCGGTACCTGCCTCCCCCCTTCTACCCCCTCCCCCTCCTATTCACCCCCCCCCCCCCATCCTCTGGCGCCGCCCCGTCCTGCTCTCCTGCTGAGGGCGTTGTGTCAATAGGGGGGGAGGGGGTATGTCGTGGGTATCAGTGGGGGAGGGGGGGGTCTGATAGGGAGGGGAGGGAGGGACGGGGTTAGAGGAGAGTAGCAGGGGGTAGGGTAGAGGGAGGGGGGGCGACCAGGAGGGGAGGGAGAGGGGAGGGGTAGTGTTGCCAGGCACGACTTTCACCCAGCCAGCTCCCCGTCGCCATATTTATTTTTTAAGACTTTTTTCTTATTTTTTTTTTGTTATCTAATTCGTGTTTTTTTTTCTTTCTTGTGTGTTGTTTTCTTATCGTCCTCCTTTTTCGTCTTGTTCTACTTTCGAAACCAGTGTTTCTTGTTTGAAAATTTGGCTTGTGTTTATTTATTTATTTTTATTTATTTTTTTGCAGTTTGTTTTCGCTAATTCCCTATCGCTCTGCTTTTCTTTCCTTATTTTCTTAACTGTCTCCTCTTCTTCCTTCTTCTACTCTTCCTTCTTCTCCTCTTTCTTCTCCTCCTTTTTCACCTCCTTCTCCTCTTCATCTTCTCTTCATCATTCTTCTCGCTCATCTCATTCTTATTTTATTTTTCTTGCATTCTCTTTCTTTCTTTTCTTTCATTCTCTTTCTTTCTTTTTCTTTTCTTCTCCTTCTTCTCCTTTATTCTTCTTTTTCTTCCTCTTCTCCTTCTTCTCCTCTTCCTCCTCTTTTTCCTCCTCCTCTCCTCCTCCTCCTCTCTTCCTCCATTTTCCCATTCCCCCTCCTCCTCCTCCTCCTCCTCCTCCCCCCCTCCCCTCCTCCTCCTCCTCCCCCTCCCACCCTCCTCTTCCTCCTTCTCCTCCTCCCCCCTCTTCCTCCTCCTCTTCCTCCTCCTCCTCTCTTCCTCCACTTCCTTCTTCTTCCTCCTCCTCTTCCTCCTCCCCCTCTTTCCCTCTCCACCTCCTTCATCGCATTATCCTATTTATCCTTCTTACTTTTTTCCTTCCTTCTGTGTCTCATTCTCCTTCGAACTGTTGGTTTTCCTTCTTACTATCTTTATCAGCTTTTTTCCCTCTCTTCTATAAAATTCTCACTCTTTCTCTTCTTATATAATTCTTCTGCGATCTTATCTCTTCCTCTTTCATTCGCTTCTCCCATTATTTTTATTCGTATTTTTTCCCTTCTACACTTTTTTTTTTCTTTCATTAATCTTATTCTTATTTTTTTCCTTCGTTGGCTTATTTTTGTTGCTTTTCTTTCCATCGTCATTCATATCAGTTTAATTGATGTTATTATCATTATCATCATTATTATGATTGTCATTTTAGTTATTTCTATTATTATGATGGTTATTATTATCATTATTATCATTATCATTATCATTATTATTGTTAATATTATTATCATTATTGTTAATATTATTATCTTTATTATTGATATTATTATCATTATTATTGTTAATATCATTATCATTATTATCAATATCATTCATCATCATCATCATCATCATCATCATCATCATCATCATCATCATCATCCATCATCATCATCATCATCATCATCTATCATCATCATCACTCATCATCATCATCATCATCTCATCATCATCATCATCATCATCATCATCAATCACATCATCATCATCATCATCATCATCATCATCATCATCATTATAGATATATTAGAGAAAGAGAAAGAGAAAGAAGGAAAGAGAGAGGGAGAGGGAGAGAGAGATAGACAGGGAGACAGAGAGATGAACAGATAAATGATAGATACATGGACAAATATGTGTGTGTGTGTGTGTGTGTGTCTAAATGTATATGTGTGTATATATAGTTATGTGTGTATTTGTTATATATATATATATATATATATATATATATATATATATATATATATATATATATATATATATATATATATATATATATATATATATATATAACACACACACACACACACACACACACACACACACACACACACACACACACACACACATATAAATATATATATATATATATATAAATATATATATATATATATATATATATATATATATATATATATATATATATATTTACCTAGTACCTATATATCTGATAGATAGACTGATAGATAGATAGACGGATGAGAGAGAGAGAGTTACCGATATTAGTGAAGCTTTTGTGATGACGAATCTCTGTGTGTTTTGTCTGCTTTATTTCATCAATTTTTTTCAGTTTTCTTTTGTGGCCTTTGTCTTGTTTTCCTTCTTCTTCTTTTTCGTTATCTCCTCCTCCTTGTTGTTTTTCTGCTTTTCCTTTTTTCACCTTTTTCATTTCTTTCTCTTTCTTTTTTTATTTTTCCACCTTTTCTTTCTCTTCTCTTCGTTCTACTCTTCCTTCGCCTTTTCCTCTCTACTCCTTCCTCCTCTTTCTCCTTCTCCTTCAGTTTATTTCTACTCCTTTTCCTCCCCCTCCTCCTCTTCCTCCCCCCCCCTCTTTCTACTCATTTTCCTCTTTCCTCCCCCCACCCCTCTTTCTCCTCTGCTTCCTCTCCCCCCCTCTTTCTACTCATTTTCCTCTTTCCTCCCCCCCCCTCTTTCTCCTCCTCTTCCTCTTTCCTCCCCCCCTCTTTCTCCTCATTTTCCTCTTTCCTCCCCCCCCCCTCGTCCTCCTCCTCCTCCATCTTCTTTCCATCTCCTGCTTTACCCATAAGTGGAAGTCACCAGAAAAACAACAATAATGTTTAACTCAACTTCATCATTATTCAAGCATTAATAAGATCACAAGCCTGTGCACAGAAGTGGTAGTGATGGGTATAATGATGATATTTACGATGATTTTCGTAATGAGTGATGATGATGATGATGATGATGATGATGATGGTGATGATGATGATGATGTGATGATGATGATGATGATGATGATGATGATGATGATGATGATGATGATGATGATGATGATGATGATGATGATGATGATGGTAATGATGATGGTGATGATTAAGGGAATTGTGACGATTATGATTTTGTTGGTGATTATGGCTCTAGTGATTGTCATTATGATAATTATGATGGCGATTATGATGAATCAGTGTAGTTTACTGTTGTAATTTTGATGAATGTGAAAGGAAAGTGGGGGAAAGATACCAAGTACAAACGATGGTTGATGATAACGTTTATTAAAATGATATTTGATGTATGAGTGTATGGTTAATTATGAATGTTACCACGATGTGACCAGTGGGAAAATGAACACTACAAGGCTGTAAATAGTTTAATCTTTTATGTAGTTAAAATGATACAGAACTGAAAACATGATCTATCAAACAAGAAAAAAAATCTAATTATCTAGATCTGAACGTTTAATTGACTTTTTTTTTAAAAAGTATTATGTACAGGCTGATCTGCTTCTAGAGGTATTTTGCATATGAACTGTCTTAAGCTACAATCATTAATAAGACACTTTAATGACTTGAATGATAAGATTAACAAATAGTGTACCGACAAAGTGCAAAGAATCCAAACTTTTTGCAAAAACAAAACAAAAAAGATAAATTCATTATATAGATTATTTTTAGAAAAACAAACAGCTAATCGAAACGCTTAGCAGTAGCTTTGGAATATTATCCAACTTGTAAATTCCCAAACAGACAAAAACTAGAAAAAAATATATATATGGACAGTAACAATGTCTACAATATAGCTATATATCATTAGATTAATAACATGAAATATTTACACGTATTTTGGTGTCAACAGGAAAATAATTTCATTGGTATTGCTGGTCTCTCCCAACTAAATATTTTTCATGTAAATGAGAGATATGATGTACCGATTAGTAACTAATGAACAGGAACTTTCTAGTTAAGCAGAATAGCATAGATTTAACCGGAGGAAACCAGTCTGACCGAACATTAACTAGTGTCCCGTTGCGTCGCTTAGGTATCCAATAAATGCCAACGCAAAACCCTGTTTATATTATGGTGGAGGAAAGCACACCACACAAATACCATCGCTTTTTTTTTACTTAATTTTTAAATATTGACATATCATTTTCCGTTCGTCAGTTTGTTTATTTATTTATTTTAGATCTTTTAATATTGGTTTAATATATAGCTTTCCCTAGTTTATTGATTTATGTACCCTGGTTCGCGTGGGTAGGTTATGATACAAGTAATCTATGGGAATAACAGTGTATTACAACATAAATTTCATTCATAGGTCTGGTTTACCGAAATGTTATGGAGAGATACCGTAGAGTTATGTGAGATAAAATGTAAATAGAATGTTTATCGGATATAAATGAAAATAATGACAAAAAACAACTATGGTAATGTAAAAAACTCAATATTGAAAATGCTGATTCGAAGATAACAATTTATTGTTAATAGTAAAGTTATTACAATAATCAGAAATGATACTAATTCTAACATTAATACTAACAGTAATGCTAGTAGTCATTATGATGTTGCTGGGAAGGAATAAAATATGCATTAAAATCACAGTCGCACATTTTGTATGATATATGAGAGAGAGAGAGAGAGAGAGAGAGAGAGAGAGAGAGAGAGAGAGAGAGAGAGAGAGGAGACTTATTTTATTTTATTAGATAAAATATATTGACAAAGCGGTGTAAATCCCCTGCAAGTAGCCGGGGTGAAATGCCAAAACATCTATCCAAACTGACATCTATTTATGTAGAGGGTTATAAGTCGAGCATTAGTCCTTAAATTAATCACAAATCGTCTAGCCGAGAAAATGTGTTATTCTCTGAACATTGCTATATAGGATGTAGTTTTCGTGCAATAAAACAAATAATGAGAAAAGTTATGCAACTGGAGTGCCTTGTGGTGTTGATGCGAAATTGGCTTTGCCTACAAAACTTCATCTTGTATGTACTGTATAAAGTATTCATATCCTATGCATAGCCTGGTCAGTGTAACCTGCTGTCTCCGGGACTGTCCATTATAGATTCTATGGGGTTCGTTCATATCTGATGCCCGAGCAATACTTTCACAATGACAGATGGTACCATGTTCATTCTTCTTCAGATTTTCAGTGGTCCAGACATGGCCCTCATAATATCGAAGACATCTGATAACACGAGTTTTTTTTTGTTTGTTTTTTTTTTTAATTAAGAGATAACGGTAATGCATAGTATGGCCCTTTATGCGAAAGTGCAAATTTGGCTAACTGATCAACCTTGTCCCAGGTTGATATTCCTGTATCAGAGGGTATCCAGTATAGTAACAGTTGTAGTCCCTGCTCTAATAGTCTAGAAATTTGGTGAAGGATATTTTTAGTTGCTATGTTTTCTCGACAATGTGCTATGAGCCTAAGTAGTGTACCCTGGCTGTCAGTAAAAACAGTGAAGAGAGAGAGAGAGAGAGAGAGAGAGAGAGAGAGAGAGAGAGAGAGAGAGAGAGAGAGAGAGAGAGAGAGAGAGAGACAAACGGACAGAGAGGGAAAAACAGACAGACACACAGAAGACACAACAGACAGACAACAGAAGACGGACAGACAGACGGACAGAAGAGAGAGAGAGAGAGAGAGAGAGAGAGAGAGAGAGAGAGAGAGAGAGAGAGAGAGAGAGAGAGAGATGTATATATATATATATATATATATAATAAAGAGAGAGAGAGAGAGAGAGAGAGAGAGAGAGAGAGAGAGAGAGAGAGAGAGAGAGACATACAGACAGAGAGACAAACAGAGTTCGTCACCAAAGTCTCTGTGAAGGTCTGACTATGCAAATGAGATGACGTGCTGATGAAGAAGCTGTCACCGGCTGCTCTATAGGCTGAATTGGCACAAGGGCTTACTAAATATTAATCTCTAAAGTTGCAAGGGATCTTGAAGGCCACTTATGAGGAAAAGTCCACAAGGGGTGACTCACCGCCTCACTAGCCATGTCACTCACTCCCATTCAGATCTCATTCAACTACGCTCTCAGATCTTCCTACGAATGGATACCCCGTCCATGAGGTATAGTTTACCGGAGGATGCCACAATTGGATTAATTATCCGTTTACAATGACCTCATCAAGTGATATCAACACTACATTTCCTAGTTTTACGTGGGAGGTTTAAGTTACTTTAGTCATGAAAAATTCCCTGTTGCAATGGGATCCGTTAAGATTGACAAAGACTCTTTCGTGTTGATAAAAAATACAATACAGAGGTAAAGGAGGTTTCTCTGTCTTAGTCATGAAAAAAAATATATGCATATATGTAAATTCTATATTCTACCAACGTTTGAGATTTTTATGCAAGTTGCTGACTCATTGCTTGTCGACGGTAATTGTTTAATCTTAAACTATTTAATCTCAAACTATCTAAGTGTTAAAACATTTGTTCTTTCCTCGCACTCTCTAGTGAAGACACACAAGGAGAGTGAAACATTTAAAACGGTTTGCTACGTAAATGTAAATATTTACAATACTTACTTAAATTCATGTAAATTCGTAATTCATCAAATGCAAAGAAAAAACGTAACTGAATAAGAGAAACGAAAAGGAGAAAGTAAGAGAAAGTAAATATCTTCTCTTTGCGTGAGATTGCCACGGATTCTCGCGCATGCAAATCTGAGATCTGATGAGCCCTTAAGAGTGTGTGAGTGATAAGGGTGCAGTTCCCATGGTCGTCTAAGACTTACTAGGAGAACGTTCTAGTCTTGAGGTCTGAGAAGGCGACAGTTATACCGGGGTTGAATAGCATGTATCGGGTCTCAGCTGTTCTAGAAGCAGATGTCTTTTAATGTTTTGGGATTTTCTCTCTGTCTCTCTTCTCACTTTGTCTCACATTATCTCTCTCTCTCTTCTCTCTTTTATCCTTCTCTCTTTCTTTCTCTCCCTCTCTAACTCTCTCCTCTCCTTTCTCTTTTCTCTCTCTCTCTCTCTCTCTCTCTCTCTCTCTCTCTCTCTCTCTCTCTCTCTCTCTCTCTCACTCCCCCTCTCTTTCTCCGTCACTTTCTCTCTCACACTCCTTCTTACTCTTTCTGTCTGTATCTCTGTCTCTATCTCTGCCTGTCTTGATATGCATATATCATCATCAGCCTGTATCAGTCCACTGCAGGAAATAGGCCTCTCCCAATCTTTTCCATTTTTTTCCTGTCATGCGTTTTTTTTATTTTATTTCCAGTCTTGGTCCCTGGTCTCCTCATGCTATTTATATCCCAGTCTGTTACTTTCTTTGTCCATCTGTCGTCCTGTCTCCTGCGTGTATGACCTGCCCATTGCCATTTCTCCTTTTTAATGCTCCTAAGTTTATTTTCCACTTTGGTGGTCTGTTCCCTGATCCACGTCGCCGTCATGCGATCTCTCCAGCATCAGCCTTTCTATTCCTCTCTGGGCACTTCTTAGTTCCCTCTCCAGTAATTTGGTCGTAGTCCATGTTTCTGACCCATATGTCATGACTGGGAGGATACACACACACACACATACTCTCTCTCTCTCTCTCTCTCTCTCTCTCTCTCTCTCTCTCTCTCTCTCTCTCTCTCTCTCATCTCTCTCTTTCACACACACACACACACACACACACACACACACACACACACACACAAAAATACATATATATATATATATATATATATATATATATATATATGTATGTATATATATATATATATATATATATATATATATATATATATATATATTAAATTTATAGCTATATTATATATTATAATATATGCTCACAATACGAAGGCATTTGACTTTTCGAAGACAGGGAGTAGAGGAGGTATATTGTAAAATATTGGAAGATATACAAAGATGGGACAGCAACCATCAAGCTCCACACGCAAACCGATAAAATACCAATTAAAAAGGTTCTAGACAAGGCGATACCATCTCACCAAAATTTTTATGGCTTGCCTTGAGTAAATGTTCAAGAAGCTAGAATGGAACGGAAAAGGTATCAAAATAGGAGAAGAATACCTAAACAATCTAAGATTTGCAGATGATATTGTTCTCTTCACTGAATCTGCAAATGAAATGTAGCAATTAATAAACGATCTAAATAGAGAAAGTCTGAAAGTCGTACTTCGGATGAACAAGAAAAAGATCATGTTCAACAGTAGAGTTCAATTCGAACAGATACGTGTACAAGTTGAAGCGCTTAGAGTTAGTGGACAAGTATATCTAAGGCACTCGTACAGCCAATCACATCTAGCGAAGAGAAATTAAGCGACGCATCATCTGGCTGAGCGCCCTCGCAGATACAATAGCATGCTAGGAGTCCTGTCATAGTTAAAAGAAAGTATTAACCAAGCATCTCTCATTATGACCTGGATCAGAAAACTGATAACCATATGGAGAGGAATAAAGTGCAGAGGAATGGAGAGAATTAGCCTAAGAGATTTGATGAGGGCATCAAAAAAAAAAAAAAAAGACAATGGGCAAGTCATATATGTCGGAGACATGACGACAGATGGACAAAGAAAGTAACAGACTGGGCTATAGATAACATAAAGAGGCCAAGAGCCAGACCAATGACAAGGTGGCGTGACGAAATAAGGAAATTTCGGGACCCAAGACTGGAAACAAAAAATGCAAAACAGACAAAGTTGGGAAAGACTGGGAGAGGCCTGCGTCCTGCAGTGGATTGATTCAGGCTGATGATGGTGATGATGATGATGATGATGATGATGATGACGACGGCGAAGATTGATGATGATGATGATGATGATGATGATGATGAGATGATGATGATGATGATGATATGATGATGATGATGATGATGATGATATGATGGTGTGAGTGATGATGTGTGTGATGTGATGTACTGATGATTAATGATGAGATGTGCAGAGATTGTAAAACGATGATGAAAAGATATAATATTTTATATGAGAATGATGATGTTTTTGATGATGATGATGATGATGTGTATAATGATGTGTGTGACATGATATACGAAAGAAATAGGACGGTTTAATTGCTGTTGTGATGTATGTTGTGAAAGATTTGATTTAGAGCATGAAGATTATATATAGCTAAAAATAGAAATGATTATTAAATGGAATCTGTTTACAGGCTTAACAATGTGATTTCCCTAAATAGATAAGAAATATATTAAATGATGTCCTTTCTCTACAATATATTTTCATATTTTTTGACCACATTATTTCCATGGGGTTTTTGTCAAAATATCATAGTTCATAATTTTTTTAAAAAAATTAATGATGAAATGAGAATAAAAGAAAAATTAACTGAGTTTCATTGCTTCATTTTCCTACTTTTTTTCTTCTATTCATGTTTGATATTTTTCCACAGGGATCATTGTTCAGTAAATCTTAGAAAATTAACTAATGGATTTTCGCAAAATATTCGCCCAAATAGTTAAGGACGGTATATAAAGCTCTTTATCACTCTTATTTTTTCTTTAAACACTGTGCTTATGTGGTAAATGTATCAAGGTCAATGCTTTAAAATGAATAAATAGACGGATGAAAAAAAAAAATACTGAATTAAACTTAATGGTTGATGATCTGGTTCAGGTAGTTTCAATCACGATTTGTTGACAGATTTATTTGCTATATATGCGTAGATATACAATGACATGGTAGTTGCAGTATTTTGCTAATAATAATGACAAGATCTTTCTCTCTTCTCTCTCTGCTAACTCTGATACTCGTCTCTCTCTCCTCTCTTCTCTCTCTCTCTCTCTCCTCTCTCTCTCTAAATCTATATAGAATAGTTATATATAATATAGAATATATAATATAATATATATTATATAATTATATAAGTATGGTGTATATATACATTAATATAATATATATATAGATATATATATATATAATATATAATATAATATATATATATTGCTAATAATATATAATATCTATATTTGTGTGTGTTGTGTTGTGTTGTTTGTTCGTGTGTGTGTGTGTGTGTGTGTCTATAACATATGTTATATATATATATATATAATATATATATATATAATATATTTATATATATATATATATATATATATATATATATATTCTGTTATATGTATACATAATATACATACATAACATCACACACAACACACAACACACACACACAACACATAAATATATATATATAATATATATATATATATATATATATATATATATATATATACATATATATACACCACACACACACACACACATACACACACACACACACACACACAACACACACACACACACACACACACACACAACACACACACACATAATATATATATAATATATATATTATATATATATATATAATATTATATA
>NC_051397.1:42972309-42994645 GCF_015228065.2 Penaeus monodon | reverse complement strand
TAGCTGATAATAATGATAATAATAATAACAATGATGATGATGATTATGATAATAATAGTAATAATATCAATAATGATAATAAAAAATAACAATAATAACAATAATGATATTGATAATAGAAAAAAAAGATAATAACAAAATAATAATAATAACAATGATAATGATGGTGGTATTAAAAAATAACAATGATAATAAGAATGATAATGAATTTAGCAATAAGAAAGATGATAACAGTTACCACAGTGATAATAATGGTAATAATAATAATATAAAAATAATTATAATGATAGTAGTAATAATAATAATTCTAATGACAATAGTAATTACAGTAATCAAAATGATAATGATGATGATGATGATGATGATGATAATAATAACAATAATAATAATAATAATAATAATAATAATAATAATAATAATAATAATAATAATAATAATAGTAATAATAATCAATAATAATGATAACCAATAGTAAATGATGATTAATAGTATAATGCTAATAAAAATAATAATAATAAAATAATATAATACTATGATAATAAATATAATAAATAGGATACTAATAATATAACAATAATAATAATACTGATTAATAATAATAATACTAATAATAATAATACATGACTAATCATAATACTAATACTATACATAATAATATGATCATAAACTAATATGATCGATAGTAAATTAGTGCTAATAATATAATACTAATAATAATGATAATAAGAATAATAATATATATCGTAATAATAATTATATGAATAGGGATAATGGTAATAATAATCATAATAATAATAATCATACATAAATAATATAATAATAATAACCCAACACACGAACAACACCAACCACTAATAATACTAATACATAAGAATGATGACGAATGATGAATGCTATAATAGATATATGATATAATAATAATAATAATAATAATAATTAAATAATTAATATTACAAAATACTAATGACAATAATACTAATAATAATAATAAAAAAAAATAATGATAATAATTAGTACTAAAAACTATTAATTGATGATTTAAAAAATAATATGGTAATGATGATGATATATAATCAAAATAATGATAATGATGAGGTAATGATCAATAATAATGCTGTAAAATATAATAATTTTATATACTATAACTATAAGAATAATGAGAATAATAATAATAATATAATAATAATAATAATAATAATGAAATATAATGTTGTATATTAGTACAATCATAATAACAATAATAATAAAAGATAATCATAATAATAATGATAATAATTGATATGGTATGATAATGAAATAACAATAAAGATAATAATAGTACTAATGATAGTAATAACATTATGATATGATGTGATAATGATAATAACAATTATAATGTAACAATATATAATAACAACAATAATGAATAATATAATACTTATTATCTTCATTATCATTGTTATCATCATTATTACATTCCTTATTATTAATATTAGTCGCTGTCACTGTGCTTGAGACGGAGGCGAGACTCTTTAGGTTCAGTGGCGTTCGCCGCGTGGCCCTGGCGAGAGCACTGGCCTCCGAGTCTTAAGGTCCTCGAGTTCGAGTCCCCCGTCGCGGCTATGGGCAACCGCCTGGATGAAACTGTGGCGGGTCCGAATGAAATTAGAACGCTTAGAATACTTAATACGTTAATATAATGTTTTCATACCCTTTTCGCGAGTCTTCTATTGTCTCTGAGCTTTTCAAATTAATTGCCGAAAAAGAGATTTTTTTTTTGTAAAAAGTAAAAAATAATACGCATTTCATACGTTTGTATTAATTCAGTTTTCAGTGCAAAGGATATGAAATATGAAAAGAAAAAAAAAAAAGATCAAACAACTCAATTTCAGAAGGCTGGATAAGGTGTGATTGTCTTACTAAAACAATTCCATAATAATTTTTCAAGCATAAACTAACTTCGCTAAGGTTTAAGACTCTACTACGACATAGTGCTTGTCAGACTATTCAATAATATTTTCGATATAAATGTGTGTGTGTGTGTGTGTGTGTGTGTGTGTGTATATATATCTATAATATATAATATATATATATATCATAATATTTATATATATATAATATATAATTATTATTATTATCATCAATCACTGAATAAACGAAATAGCGCCGTCAAGGTGTCTTTAGCAGTACTGTTTAGGGGAATATCATTGCTTTTTATTAACATTACTGTTATTATCAGTAGTTTAGTATTACTTTCATTATAATCATTATATTACCATGATCATTATTATTATTATTATTATTATTAGTATTGTTTGTTGTGTTATAATTATTGATTATTATATCATTTATTATTATTATTACACATTATTATCATTATTAACTATTATCATTATTATTATCATTAATTATATCATTACTATTGATATTATCACATATTATTACCAGTATATATTATTATCATTATTTTATCATCATTATCATCATCATCATCATAATCATTACTACCACTGTCATCCCCATTAATTGCAAAATACCTGTGTTGTTTGAGAAGTCAAAACGCAGGTGTCGTAAGGGAACTCGCCACCGTGAGTTAGGTGGTAATGCACTGACACGTGGCTAATGAAAGATTATCCAGTCAGGCGGAACTGTGATACAACTTTTAATAGAGAATTTGGGAAGGCTAACCGCCATGGCAGTGTATGAAGGGCTGTGTGAATTATGAAGTGATAAATGATTATTCATTACTTATTATTATCCTTTATCATTTGTTATTATTATTTTCAAATTATCATTGTTATCATTATTTTCATTATCAGTATCATATCGTTAAGTTAGCAGCCCCCCCCCCCCCCCCCCCCCCCCCCCCCCCCAATCGTAGTCAGTGTAATGCTATCCATTTATTGTCATTATTTCTATTGCTATTATCTTACATTATCATTCTCATTATGACAATCCTCAAAAATTTCCCATTAATAGCAGTAATATAGAATAGTAGTATTATAATGTATGTAATGATAATTTTATTATTGTTATCTTTTACCATCTTTACCATAATAATAATGATATAATAATAATAATCATAATAATAATAATAATATAAATATAATCTAATGATACTAATAAATGAATAATAATAAGATAATAATAGTAAACTAATATATAATATACTATAATAATATAAAATCATACTGATAATGATAATGATATAATGATGATAATGATTATAATAATAATCAGAAGAATATAATAAATAAGAATATAATATTAATAATAATAATAATAATACAATGATAACAGTAATAATCATAATAATAGTAATAATAATAATAATAATAATACTAATACAAATAATATGACAATAATCATCACCTTAATAATACTACTAATAGTAATTCCTATACTCCACATCTTTGACCTAATAATAATAACAAAGACAACAAAACCATGATCATACTATATAATAAAAATACACATCCTGATCAATAATTAATAATCATGATAAATAATATAATGATAATAAAATAATAATAATGATAATACTAACAACAACAACACAATAATTAATAATAATAATCATAGTAATAATGATAAATGACAATGCTAATAATATAATGGATAACAATAATAATGACAATAATAATAATAATATAATATAATATAATAATAATCATACTATAATAATAATATCTATAATATAATAATATATATCCTAATAATACTAATAATACTAATGATACTTCTCCTATAATCAATCCTACCTACCTCACTAATTCTAATACCAATTGATCCTTCATGCTAATGAATCTCCTGCTACTAATCCTAAGCACCTGATACTACTCTATAATAATGCACGTAATATAAATCCTACTCAATGACTAATAATATAATAATCATACCTCAATATACTACTCATAGGTTTTCATTTACCCCATCACTACCTACAATATACTAACGCTCATGCTAATCATGCATGCATGTTCCTGCTTCGCCCGAGACCTCCCGATATACTACGTTCGATAATGATAATAATAAAGTGATAATAATGCATCCACTGCTAATGAATAACACAATAATCATAACCATACTGGTCCTAATAATAATCCTCATTATCCTATAATAATATTTATAACAACAATGACTAACTAATAATGATATTAATATATAATAATACATAGTAATAATAATACGAAATAATAATGATACTACTACTACTCCCTACTACTACTACTACTATAATAATAATTGTAATAATAATAACAATCATAATAATACTACTAATACTAATATAGACTAATAATAACAACAGAATAATAATAATAATATAATTAATAATTAATAATATCATAATAATAATAATAATAATAATAATAGAGAACAACAACAACAACAACAAAATAATGAAAGAATAAAAATATTTTATAGTAAATGAAGATGATGATAATATCTATTAAAAAAAGAAAATAATAATACAACAACAACAACAACAACAACAACAACAACAACAGACAATACTATCATTAGTAATAATAATATATGCCAATGATATAACATAATAATGTAGATAATAATAATAATAATAATAATATGACAATATAATATCATAATAAAGAACAATAATAATAATAATGATGATAATAGTAATAATATACTAATGCTATAATGAATGATAATAATATAATAATAATAAATATTACAAAAAAAAAAAAACATAATAATGATAATAATAATAATAATCTATAGTAGATAAATAATAATAAAATGCTGATGATGATGATATAGTAGAAATAATCAATAATACTAATAATAATGATAAATAATAATAATAATAATAATAATGATAATAATTTGTAATAACGAAAATGATATAATGATAATCTAATGCTAGATCTATAAGAATATTACTAATAATAATAATATATAATAATACTCATAACATAAAGCACTAATCACTAATATAAATAATATCATAATGATACTCAACATGATGGAATAATATTCTAATAATAATAATAAATATAAATAATAATAATAAGTCTAAAATACTAATAGTAATAATGATCATAATAATAAATAATAATAATAATAATATAATGATACTCTATAATAATAATAATAAATATAAGGTTGTTATTATTGACACAATATAATAGTATAATGATAGTATAACAATAATGATAATGATAGGTGAGTATAATCAATAACATACTACTGCTAACAAGAACAATTAATTATATAAATACGATCATAATAATACCATATATAATATATAAACTAATAATGATAATAATAATGATAAATACTAATAATAAGCAACGTAATAATAATAATAAAATGAGAATAATAAAGATAATAATAATAATACTATAAGTAATGATAATAATAATAATATAATAATAATAAGTAATAATAATAATAATAATAATAATAATAATTAACTAATACATAATGATAGATAATAATAATACATCAATAATACAATAATAATAGTACTAATAATAACAATACTAATATGATAATAAAACAAAAACAACAACAACAACACAACACAAACAACAACAACAACAATAATAATACTAATATATAATAATATAATAATAATAAAAATAACATCATGATATGAATGGTCATGAATAATAATATGATAATCATAATGATCGATGATGATAATAATAACCAATATAATAATAATAATCAATAATAATAATAAATAATAATGATATTATAACATCAGCAATTATAATAATAATAATGCAGATACTAACAATGATCATGAAATAATGATAATAATGATAATGATAATACTAATAATATATTATTAGTAATCTATAATAATTTGAATATAAACAATAATGATAATAATATAAAACTTGATAATAATAATAATAATCATATAAGAATGAATAATAATAATGATAAATAATAGTGATAATAAAAAGGATAATATTATAGTAATGTAATAATGATATAATAATAATAATGAATAACATAATAATAATATAATAATAAGACATACTCATGATAATAATAATTATAAAAGTAATAACTGATAGTAAGTAATAATACTTCATAATAAAATATAAAACTAATAATAAAATAATAACGATAATATAATAATGATAAGTATAATTGAATAATAAATTGAATATAAGAATAATAAAATAATCCTATGAAAATAATAATTATAACATTAATGATAATAATAATGGTATAATAATATAATAAGACTCAATTGAATAATAGATAATGGAATTACTCTAATAATAATAATATAATAATAATAATATATCATGATAATACTAATAATCATAATAATAATTGATATGATAATAATAATAATATATAATAATAATAATAATAATAATATAATAAATAATAATAATAATAATATATAGACTGATCATAATAATGAGACTAATGATCTAATAGATAATAATAATAATAATATAAAATAATAATAATAATAATAAAATAGTAATAATAATAACTAATAGTAATAACAATAATGATAGTAATATATAAAAGTAATATGCTAGTAATAATACTAATAATATAATAATACTATAATAAATAATAATAATAATACTCTATAGTGTAAGGGAACCCTCTCAGTCTTCAACTCTTCTCCCCACGGCGAGCATCCGACAAGATCTCTCGCTCCCACGGATTGTCTCCCGAATGGTCGCGTATTCGTTCGTTGTGTTGGTTTTATGTCTTTTTCTTTTACTGTTTCTTGCTTCATTTTGTGCTTTTTGTTTTTTAGTCTGCCTATGGTCGTTTCTCTTTGTTTCCTTTATATATCCTGTCGTTTTTACCGTGCTGGTTGTCCTTATACCAGTTCTTATTGGGTTATTTTATTATTGCTAAATCACTGTTTAAGATATTTCTTTATTTACCATTTTCTCATAAATTATTTGCTTTGCTTTGCTGATCCATCCTGACGTGAGGTACGACATCTTTTCAATGTCTTATTTAATTTTATCTAAATTAATCTTTATTTTTCTTTTATTTATATTTTTTTTTCTCTTAATTTTTGTATGACAATCGTCGTGTTATTTTAAAACTGTAATCTAATTGTGTTTTTTCATCAATTATTTTATGTGTCTGATACGTCACAGAGTGTATATATGACCCATTTTACCGCCAAATACAGTCAGTCTAAGAGCATTCAGTGTTGTATTATTGCCCTCTTTTTTTGACCGAGAACACCTGATGTCATTGCGTCCAGCCACACAAGGAAAAAAAAAAAAAAAAAAAAAGGGGGGGTTTTTTTTTTTTTTTTTTTTGTAAAATCTTGAGAGCCTGATATTTTTTTTATTTTATTAGGAGCATGGACGTGATCTCTGTTTCCTTATAATAATAAAACATGTTCATTAGTGATACCTTATGGCAAGTCATTTTAATGTTGTTTTTACTGTCTATTTATTGATTTTATTCACTGTCCCCACTCAGCTTGGTTTAATTCTTGGTTTGTCTTTATTCTTCTGCTTTGTTTTACCTTGCCTTTGCTTAATTTTATTTTTTTGTGTTTGTTTGTTTTTGTTTTACGTTTCCTTTGAGATGCACCTTCAGTGTTTCTAACCGCTGCCGCGTTTTAGAGATTTTAAAAAATATTATTTAAAGTCTTTTACCTAAGATCATCTAGGACTCTTTTTTTCCAGTAGTTTAAGTTGTGCAGCCTTTAGCTTAGCACTTGATTTGAAGTTTGCTTTTATTTGCGCACGCAGCTTTATAATAATCAAGGGCCCTTTTTTATTTTTGTTTTGCTGGTTTCTATATATTAGTATTTTCATGTTTTCTTGGTTTTTGTTTAATGATTAATTTAAGAGAACATTAAGTTTTGGATACACACTGGCAACTTGCCGCCCAAGATCGTTTCATGCAGGTTCGCTTCCTCCCCCCTCCACGCTACCACACTTCGGGGGACATCTGTACACGAGGGTACATTTCATGTACAACTGTGCCCTTACTAGTAAAAGGGAAGGAGTCAGTAAGTGGCCACGGATGCCCTTGTTGATAAACACCACAATAGTAATGATATAATATAGTATAATAAATAATAATATAGTAATAATACTATACTGATAATAATAATAATATGCTCCTAAAATGATAGCATAATAATTATAATAATAAATAATAATTAATTGATCAATAATAATGATATAATAATGATAATAATAATGATCAATATATGAGATAATAATGATAATAGATACTGATAATAATAATATAATAATAGATCTAATCATATGATAATAATAATGATAAGAATAATAATATACTAATAATAATACATAGCGTTTCTAGTCATTCGGACACCGCACAGTCAATCTGGCGGGGCCCACTGCCGCGACGGGGACATCGAAGCTCGAGACGCTTAAAGACTCGGGCGCCAGTGCTCTCGCCACTGGGCCATCGCGGCGACGCAGCTGAACTCTCAAGACGGTCTCCGCCTCCGCTCAAACATGACAGCGACAATATTATAATAAGATGATAATAATGGATAAAAACAAACGATAATATGGTGAAGCAACGATAATGATAATAATAGTAATAATAATGATAGAACAATATGATAATAATATTGATAATAATAATGACAAAATAATAATATTTTATAATATATAAATAACAACAACACAACAGCAAAAATTAATGCTAAGGATAATAAATAATACTATGATAATAACAATAAAAAACAATAATATCATAATAATTATAACCATAATGATAATAATATAATAATAATAATAATATAGTAATAATAATAATGATAATAATAATAATAATAATAATAATAATATAATAATAATAATAATATATAATAATAATAATAATATAATATAATAATATAACAACACAACAAAAATAACGATAATAATATAATAAAAATAATAATGATAAAATGAGACATAATTAATGGTAACTGAGATGACATGAATTATATGATAATTAATATTAACTGATAATAATATGACGATGATCGATAATAATAATACTAACAACAACAACAACACAACAAACAACAATAATATAATAATAATAATCATGATAATAGTATAATAATAATTAGTCATATAATAATGACAATGATAATAACAATAGTGATAATAATAATAATAAGTAATAATGATAATAATAATAACAAAAGACTAATAATAATATCATAATGATAACAATATAATAATAAAAATAACAATAATAATAATAATCATAATAAGCGGATAATATAATAATAATAAATAATAATAATAATAATATAATATAATAATAATACTACTAATAATAATACTCATAATATACATACTCAATACGTACTGATAATACTAACCAACATGATAATAGATACTAATCTATAAATATAATAAGAATAATGATATAATAATAATAATATAATACTAATAATAAAATAATAATGATAATGATAATAAAATCGATAATAACAATGACACAATCAATACAATTGATTAATAATAAACATAACAATGTATAGTAATAAAAATACTAATAGATGATAGTACATTAATCAATAAATACTAAAAAAATAACAACAGACAACAACAACAAAAATAATGATAAGAATAATAATAAAAATAATAATGAAATTATAGAAAATAATTATAGTAATGATGATGAGAATGATCTAATAAATGATAAATAATAGACTGATCATAATAACTGATATGATAATTAATAATAATAATATGAAATACTAATATAATAATATTAAATATTAATAATAATACAACAACAACAACAACTACTACTACTACTACTACTACTACTACTACTACTACTACTACTACTAACTATATATATAAATATATAAAAAATAATAGTAAAACATAATAGTAATAATACTATGACAGTTGATAATAATAATTATTATAATAATCATAAATAATATAATAATGATAATAATAATGAAAAAAAAAAAAATAGTAATTATAATACTAATAATGATACATAATAATAATAATAATAATAATAATAATATAAATAAAATAATAAATAATAACAATATTAAAATAACAATAATAATAAGAATAGGATAATAATAATGATAATAATATATAATATAATAATAATAATTAATAATAATAACAAAGAATATATATAATAATAACTATATAATAATATATAGATAATGATAAGTAAATATAATAACAATAATAATGATGATGATAATAACAACAACAACAACAACAGCAACAACAACAATAATGATAATAATAATAATAATAATAATAAATAATAGATAATCATAATACTAATAATAAAATTGATAATAATAATAATAATGATAATAATCTAATAATAATAATAATAATAATAATGATAATAATATTAATGAAGTTAAGAGCATAATAATGACATAATAATAAAATAATATCATAATAATAAAAATACTAATAAAATATAAAAGATACTAATAACAATATAATATACTACTATAATCATCATAATAATCATAAGAAAATAATAATAATAATTAATAATAATAATAATAATATATGAAATGATAAGGATTGATAATAATAATAATATAATTAATAATAACAACGATATAATCATAATGATATATATGATAATAAAATAATAAATTATTATATAATACTGATAGTAATACTACTGATACACTAATAATGCCCTATAATAATCCTACATCATGATCATACTCCTAATATAATCATGATCCACTGTAGTGTATAACAAGAACACTACCTTACTAGTATGGTAATCATGAATGACAATAATATTATAACACTACTTATGATAATACTCATATAATATAATCATAATAATAATAATATATACAATAATAATAATACTATACAACAATGATAATAATGAATAGTGGTTAAAACATAAAATAACACATGATAATAATACTGATAATAATATAATAATTATAATAATAATATAATATATAAAAATAATAATAATACTAATAATAATAATAATAATAATCCATGATAATGCTAATAAAATGTTATACACATCACACACACAGCACACACACACCACACCCACACACACACCTAATCTATCTACAGATATATATATATAAATAGATATCTAGATATCTATATCTATATATATATATCTATATTATTATTATATAGATCTAATATATATATGTTTATATATATATATGTGTGTGGTGTGTTGTTTGTGTGTGTATTTGTATATTACTATGTTATATTTACATATGCATATACGCTACTAACTCCATATATACATAAAATATATAAATAATCTATACTATATATATAGATATATAGAGATATATATTATAGATAGATATATATATATATATATATATATATATATATCTATCTATATCATATATATATATATATATCTATCTATATATATATATCTATATATGTATATATATATACAACACCCGACACAAACACCACAACACACTCACAGCACACACACACACACACACAACAACACACACACACACACACCACAACACACACACATCACACACACACAACACACACACACACACACACACACACACACACACATATATATACGTCATATATATATACTACTTATATATACTATCATATCTCAAGAATCATATAGCTATGAAATATTATAATACTTAATACTAAATAAAATAATGATAATAATGAGGGCTATAATATAATAAAAATAATAACAGGAGTGACACAGTGAATAATATATAATAATGGTGAATAATGAATATAATAATAAAATAATGATAATAATAATAAATAATGTAGTGTGTGGTCTCGTCATGGGGGTAGCGTGGAGAGGGGGGTGGGATGATGAGTGGAGCGAATTTAATATAACAATATATATAATAATAATAATAATAATAGATGCATAAATCTACTAATATAATAATCTATTGATAACTAATATAATAGTAATATATATAATAATTAATAATATAATAATAATATATAATGATATGGATAGTATATGAGGCGGGGGAGTATATAATACTGTGTGTACAGAGGTCGCGCTATATCAGCGTCATAAACGTTGTGTGATAGAAATGATAATGTAGATTTACGACTAATAATACTAGAATAGATAAGATAATAATAATATATGCAGTAAGAATAATAATATAAGGTGATAAAGAAGTGCGGTGTAGTCCGTAGTACGCACCGAGACAGTGTTCGCATGGTGCGCTTGTGTAAATGAAGATACTATGGTTAGATTAGATATTATAGTATTATATAAAGTATTAAATGAGACTAATAAAACAAACAATAAGATATAAATATAAATATAATATGTAATATCTATAATATATAATAGTGGATAATAATAATGAGATATCTAATGAGAAATAGAAATAATAATATGAATATATGATATAAGATAATAAGATAATAATATTAATAATATATAAAATATAATAATAATAAAGATATTATAAAATAATGGTGATATAGACAAAACTAGTAATGCTAATATGAATAATATAACTATATAATATATAATATAGAATAATATAATATATATAATATAATATAATCATGATGATGATGATGATAATAATTATATAATAATAATAATATAATAATAAATAATAATAAATTAATTATAATATAATGATAATAATATAATAATAAAATAATCATATAATAATAATTATATAATAATAATAATATAATATATAAAATGTAATAAATATATAAAATGATAATATATTAATAATAAATATGATAAGAATGATAATAAAATAATACTTCATAATAATAATTAATTAATATAATCATATAATGATAATAAGAATAATATAATGAGTAATAATAATAGTAACATAATAACCACACCCACACACACACACACTCACCACACACACCCAATTAACACACACCAACACACACACACACCACACACACACACACATATATATATATATATATATCTTATCTATATAGATATATATATATATATATATATATATCTATAATATCATATATGGTGTGTGTGTGTATGTGTGTGTGTGTGTGTGTGTGTGTGTGTGTATATATTTATGATATATATAATATTATATCATATATATAATATATTATATATATTATTAGCGAATATATACTATATATATCTAGATATGCTATCTTTTACCATATACATATACCTAATAATAGATACCTCTATATTATCATATATATATATCTATAGACTCTATATCTATATCTAACAAAAAAAACAAAAAATTATATATCTAGATATATATATACACCTAATATATATCTATATGAGTAGCTATCTATAATTATATATATATACTATATCCTCATATATATAATATCTTAAATATACTGCATATTATAGATATCATAATCATATATATATATATCTATTCTAGAGATATTCTACTATATATCTATATATAGTATATATTTATAATATATTATCCCCCACAGACCATACACACCCCACACACCCCCCACACACATACATCTATATATATATATATATACTATATATATAATTTAGATCTCTATATATATATAGAAATATATATCTACTATAATATCTATATATATATATATAATATATATATGATATATATATTATATATATATATATCATATCAATATGTATATCTATATATGATATTAAATACACACACAAGAACCGCCCACACACACATATATATATATATATATACTATAATATCATATCTATATATATATCATATATATATATCCTTATATATATATATATATATATGTATATATATACACATATATACACACCATATCCATCTATCTACTACCTATCTACTTATTAATACATACCTACATAAAAACACAACGCACACCACGCACACCACACACACACACACACACACACAAACACACACACACACCACACACAAGATAATAAACTATATACAGATATATATATCTATATATATTATATATATATATATATATTATTTAATATATATATATAATATATATATATATATATATATATATATACGTATAATGCCTTGTCCGATCCACAGCGATGGACGGATTATCTCAGATCATGTTGGGGTTCGTGAATTTTTGGCTGATATTTGACGTGTTTTACCGGTATACCCTCCACATTTAGCTTGGATAGCGATGTCCCATCACGGGGGGAGGACTCCTACCTTACGAGGTTTTGGATGGCGGGATTTCCATGCTAAGAGTGGGAAGCTGCAGGTATGTGATATCCCTGCTGAACTTTTAAATGCTGGGGGTGAACCTATGGCTGGGGGCCTGCATACAGTCCTGACTGCCATCTGGCAGTCTGGTACCATTCCCCCTGACCTGCTGAGGGGCGTGGTCATCCCTCTCTGGAAGGGGAAAGGGATCGTTGGGACTGTAGCAACTACTGTGACATTAAACTGCTCAGCATACCAGGCAAGGTTCTCGCCACATTCTTCTGAAACGGATCCGCAACCACCTACTGAGGCACCAGAGACCGGAGCAGTCTGGATTTACTCCTGGCAAGTCCACAATAGACCGTATACTAGCGCTTCGAGTAATTGTGGAACGCCGTCGTGAGTTTGGTCGTGGGTTGCTTGCAGCCTACATCGACCTCAAGAAGGCGTTTGACTCGGTGCATCGGGAATCGCTATGGGAGATCCTGAGGCTCAGGGGAATTCCGACACAGATTATTGGCCTGATAGCAAGCCTCTATACTGGTACTGAAAGTGCTGTAAAGTGTGGTGGGGTATGTCGAACTTCTTCCCTGTTAATTCAGGGGTGAGGCAAGGCTGTGTCCTTGCACCACACTTTTCAACACTTGTATGGACTGGATAATGGGCAGAGCTACTAGCCAAAGTCAGTGCGGAGCAACACTAGGCAATATTAAGGTCTCGGACCTTGACTTTGCCGACGATGTTGCCATCCTATCTGAGTCCTTGGAGTCACTTGTGGCGGCTCTTGATGCATTTAGCAATGAGGCGAAGCCCTAGGCCTAGAGGTCTCCTGGACCAAGACCAAGATTCAGGACTTTGGGGGCCTGTTAGGGGAACCCGTTCAGTCGATCCATGCTTGCGGCGAGGACGTTGAAGTCACAGAAAGTTTTACATACCTTGGTAGCGTAGTCCATATCTCTGGGTTGTCAGACCAGGAAGTCAGTAGACGGATTGGTCTGGCAACAGGAGCCATGAACTCGATCAACAAGAGCGTTTGGAGATGTCGGTACCTATGCAGAAGGACCAAGCTGCGTGTTCTTCAAGCCTTGTACTTCCAGATTTGTCTATGGAAGCGAACCTGGACGCTATCCAGTGCCTCGGAGTCTTCGTCTTTGATGCCTTTTTGTAACAGTCCCTTCGCCGGATCATGGGTACATTTGGCAGACCACGTGTCCCAACCGGCGGTGTACACAAACGGAGACTGGCATGGGACCTGTGACTTGAATAATCCGGGATCGCCAACTCAGGCTATATGGGCCACCTAGCTCGCCTCCCTATGGACGACCCTGCCCACCAGTTGTCTCTCTGCGAGACCCCTTGTGTATGAGACCTGTGGGACGGTCCCTAGGAGATCATGGCTTGGGCGTCTCGACAAGACCTGATGCGCGAGGAAACTGAGTGGGCCGTGTGGCCTGCCTGGAGACTCGCCTCGAGGGATCCTCGTGGGCTGGAAGCCGAAGGGTGGATGGCCGACCATGCGCCCCGTCGGCGTTAGAGCCCCTGATGACCAATGATTGATGATTGTTTTGCTATCCTTGTATTGCAGTTATTATCATTATCAGCACCTCATTTTCCATTATTATTAATTAATTATTCTTATTATCAGTAACTATTATTAACTTCATTATTATCATCACTATTATTATTATCTATAATAATAATAATTATTATTATTATTACTACTATTTTACCATTACTGTCATTATTATTATATTATTATTATTTATTAATTTTTATTTATTCTTATATCATTATTATTATCAGTAACATCATCATTATTGTTCTTGTTATTATTATTATTATTATTATCATTATCATTATCATCATCATTGTTATCATTATCATCTTTATTGTTAATATTATTATAGTTATAATAATAATAATAATAATAATAATAATAATAATAATAATACCAATTATAATTAATATTATTATTATTATTATTATTATTACTACTACTATTATTATTACTATTATTACTTATTACTATTATTATTATTATCATTATTTATCACTACCGCTACTACTATTATTATCATTATCATTATTATCATTACTATTAATATTTCATTGGTAATAATATTACTGTTAACAGCAGTAACAACACAAAATAATGGATATGATTATTTTTGTTATCATTATTATCATCATTATTATGATCATCATTATAATTGCTTTTATCATTAACATTATTTTTATTATTATTGTTGTTATTGTTGTAGTTATTATTATTGTTATTATTATTATTATTATCATTATTATTATTATCATTGTTGTTGTTGTTTTGTTGTTATTGTTATTGTTATTGTTATTATTATTATAATAATAATAATAATTATTATTATTATTTCACTGGTAATAATATTACTGTTAACAGCAATAACAACGACAAAAATAAAGAGAATATGATGGTAATCATAAAAAATAAGCTGATAAATACAATAATAATAACAATAATGATAATGATATTACTATTACTACTAAAACAAATACGTCTCTTAACACAATAATGAACAGAATAAATATAATTACGATAATTAATACTATCATTAATATTATTATTGTGACGATGATAATGGTGATGAATATTATTTATATTATTATTATTTTCTTTATTATTATTATTATTATTATTATTATTATTATTATATTATTATTATTATTATCATCATTCTGGTCATCATTATATTATTATATTATTATTATATTATTATTATTATTATTATCATTTTTATCATCATCATCATTATTATTATCATTTTTATCATTATCATCATCATTATTACTACTATCCCTTTAATTTTTTTTTATCCTTATCATCATTATTGTTACTATTATTTACTACCACTATCATTATCTTTATTATCTTATCATTATATATTTAATAAATAAAGCAGCAGAAAATCTTCACATTCGTTATCAGTTAAATTTTTACTATATCAATATAATCGCTGATATATATTATCATTTTATTATGATTACATTTCATTACCATATAAGGTGATAATAATGGATTAAAGTAAAATAAAAGTAACATAACAATAAATAATCAACAGAAATTGAGTAATGATAATATAGTCAATAAATAATAAATATCATAATAATAATAATAATAATATTCATAAGAATAATAATATACAATGATATGATAATATGATAATGAAATAATAATAATACAATAATAGCAAATATAATAATAATATGATATGATAATATTAATAATAGCAATAATAATATCAATAATAACTGATAATGATAATAATAATCAAATGATGATGATAATGATGATAAAATAATAAATAAATAATAACAATAATAAGTAATAATAATAATAATAATAATAATAATAAATAATAATAATAAAATAATAATAATAAAATAATAATAATAATAATAATAATAATAATAATAATAATAACAGTGTGAATATATGTATATTACTAAAATACACATTATATATCCACTTAACTGAAGTACATACATTAAAGTCATTCTCCCACGTGTTTTTGCATTGTGAGAACGTTCGGTCATATTTACGTCAAATTACATAAAAGCTCTATTAAGTCTAAACGTTTCCGTCATCTCTACATCACTACACGTGCCTAACCATCACTGTACTGTAAAACGTCGCATTTCCTTGCAAGGAAAACGTGCAAGAGCAAAGGAACATACTTGCAGCGTGCAGAGAAATTCCTGTATTTGGCTTAAACGAGTCTAACTACCCGCATCACGTGTTGGAAGGAAGACTCACCCTTATAAGTCTTCACGTGGGGATAGCCAGAGGAAGCTAGCCCTTCTGGACACCAAGTGGGATCATGGAGGAAAACGTCTTGGCATTTCAGTGATTAACGATGTTCAATTTCCCTGTTATTATAAGCACGCTAAGTTTTGCCAGCATGTGGTAATCTACCCTCCGTGTCACTTTTTTTTTTTTTTTTTTTTTTTTTTTGTATCCACATGATATGGATTAGCCTTTATGTGGGTGTTGGTGTCATAGCTCTATATACAGCCATCACAATAGTGCAAATGATAACGATAATAATAATAACAACAATGAAAATAATAATGATAGTAATCATGATAACAACAGTAACATTAATAATGATAGTAATCATGATAACAATAACAATAATAATGATATTAATGATAATAATGATGATGATAATGATAATGATAATGATGAATGATGATGATGATGATTATAATGATAATGATAATGATAATGATGATGATGATGATGATGATGATGATGACAATGACAATGACAATGATGAATAATAATAAATGATAATGATATATATGATATGATATGAATGACGATAATACAAATAATAATAAATACATGATATTATCAAAAATAATAATAATAATAATAATAATAATAATAATAATAATAATAATAATAATAATAATAATAATAAAACAACAACAACAACAATAACAACAATGTCTTCATCCTCATTATTGCCATCCTAATAATAATAACAACTATAATGACGTCCATGATGATAATGATAGATGATAATAACAATTAATAATAATTTTAAAAGGGTAAGTTAGTGATAATAATAAAAAGAAAACATTAATGGCAACACTATTATTGACAATAACAATTATAATAACAACGACAAGTCAACAGCAACACGACCGAAATAGCATTGATAATTATAATTATAATGATGATGATGTGATGACGATACTGTTGATTATAACAAGAATGAACAACAATACGAAAGAATAGATAAACAAACGTATAATCGATCGGGAAAAGCATACCTTGCAACACCACCTCAGGCAGTGTTACCAGAAACTTTCATGGAGCAAGTGCCACGTTCACGAGTTCTCATCCCCACCGCCAACATTCTATTTCTCTCAGTCTAAAGGTTTTTTTTTATATTTAAATCTCTGCACATGTCTAATCACCAATGCACGGGTACAATGTTGCAATCTGTGCAGGGAGAACGTGCAACAGTAAAGGAACTTACTTGCTGCGTGCCGACAAGGTTGTAGTGTTCTGTCAACTGTTGCTCAAGACTACACTGAGCATAGTAAGCATGACTTGTTCTTTCTGTTACATAAAGGGTCCCTATATCTATGTAGACGAAACACACTATCGATCGCTTTCTCGCTGCTCTTGTCACTCAAAGATTTACTGAGAGGTTGATTGGCAGGCCACACTTGCTTGATTATGCGTCAAATCTAATCAACCACAGACAAGGCGACTTCACCTCCTGTATCTGCGTTTAACCCCTCAAGCCGTGAGATCGTCCTCAAGCGCAGACATGTTGCAACTGCCGCGGCGGGGATTTGAGCCCGGGACCACGAGGCTCTGAGTGCAGTGTGTGTGTGTGTGTGTGTGTGTGTGTGTGTGTGTGTGTGTGTGTGTGTGTGTGTGTGTGTGTGTGTGTGTGTGTGTGTGTTGTTTGTAATTATGGCCTCACGTTGACTGATTACTGAATTCTACACACACACACACACACACACACACACACACAACACACACCAACCACACACACACACACACACACACACCACCACAACACACACACACACACACACACACACACACACACACACACACACACACACACACACACACACACAACACACACACACACACACACATGCACTTACGCACACACACTCACGCACACACACTCACGCACACACACACGCACGCATATATATATATATATGTGTGTGTGTGTGTGTGTGTGTGTGTGTGTGTGTGTGTGTGTGTGTGTGTGTGTGTGTGTGTGTGTGTGTGTGTGTGTGCGTGTGCGTGTAAATAAATATAAATGTATGTATATGTATATAGATAGATATACAAGCATGAATATACGATTTTACAGACATTTTCACTCCCAAACATATGCAAATATGCTGTTTTGTTACATAGCAAAATGTCTACAAAATGTAATGGATAATCTGGACAATAAACATTGAGGACTCTTACCTGTGGGTGATTAGACGACTTAGCCAAAGCTTAATATCGTACAAAATTTAACATGAATAAGTGCGAACGGTTATACTTTGATAATCTGAGCAGCACTGGTGGCGCCGAGAGCCTAGTGGTACGTACCGTGGCCACTAATCACAATCAGCTTTGGGGCCCATAAAAGCCCTGATCGAACCCTTATCTAAAAGTTAATCAGAAGTGTATGCGGCTAATGTTGAGTTCATACGACTCAGTGGCTCCAGTGTCTATTTTTTTCTTTAACAGTTATGGGCAAATAGTGTAACGCGGAGCAGTGTGGTATGCTCGTTCCCGCTTTTGCCCTTAACTGGCAGTAAGAAACACATAAAACTTTCCACGAAAGGGGTCCTGGCGATCGCTGCCTTCGTAAAACTTAACGAACTGGCCTGAATCTTCAAACTCCATATACAAAACTCTTTCCATGATTTGGTTTATCGCTTATGGTACATGGAAGGGCGTAGAGAACCTTTTACTGCGTCATAAGGGGCATTGTAGTTTGTGGTTTAGTGTGTAGCAGTTTACAAGCCTCATAGCCTACGGATCTCTTTAGGTCAGAGTGTTGTAGTTCAGAATACAATAGTGTGGTCTTCAGTGTGTAACGAAACCAGTCTACGCGCAGAACTTGTTGCTTAAATGATCTTTGAAACCAGGAGAGAATTTTTACGCTACTTTACAGTACAAATGATAGCATCGACAGGTTGTCTTAACAGATCTTATGCTTGTTTCTTTTGTTGTTTATAATTTAGTTGCTTTAGTTTTCACCATTCTTGAATGAATGTTAATTGTAACGCCCTTCGCTAACAATTGAAGTATAGGGCAAGGGCTTTTATGTATCACAATCGTTGCTACCAGTACTACGATTAGTTATTATTGTAATTGCTGTTGGTACAATCAATTTGCTGTTACTGCAAACATATAAAAGGCAGGAACATTGTTTTCTTCTTGTTTGTTGCTATTTGGTTTATATAAACGATATATACATATATACATATATATATACATGTATGTATATATACGTATATGTATATATACATATATGTATATATACATATATGTTTATATACATATATGTGTATATATATGTATATATTATATATATTATATACATATATACACATATATATACGTATATATATATACATATGTATTTATGCATATATTATATTTTATATATATATTTGCACCCTTTGTTTTTTTTTTTATTCAATGATATTAAATAATTGATATATAAATACTTTACAACTTTACAACGAAGGCGCAGTATGCTGTAAAATAAATATACCAATGTTCGCCCAGACGGAACACTTACACTGGAACTTGTTGAGAACAGAAGTTAAGCAAAATGAACGAAAATCGAGAAAATTACTTCACATTGATTTCTTAAAGATAACTAGTTATAAAGAATTTTATGACAATTTAAGAGTTGTTGTAACAAATTTATTGATTTAAAAATGCATTGTAACTAATCTTTATCGTACTATTCTTATTATGCATTCCTTTGTTTCTTTGACAAAATAAAGAAAAAAAACGTGAATATATTAGCAGCGTCGGAAGTTCAGATTATGAAATGTAATTTTCTGTGATATTAAAAAATAATACACCATTCCGTTTGATATTTTCATGAAGGAATTTGAATATCTTAAATAAAACTTATATTTATAAACAATATAGAAGTATATTGTTAATAGCTAAAAAAAAAAAAGGGTGAGAAGTTTCACCATAAGAATACGCAAGCACAAGAGAAAATTTGCATAAAATTATAATAAACTTCAACGGATGAATATGTATCTCTCAACAACTGTATGCTTAATGACTAACAACAGTTATCTTAGCAAACACAGACATGATAGATTTTGTTGTTGGCTCAAGAGTTATGTCAGCCAGCACAACTGCTTCACACATACACGCACACACACACAGATATATACATATATGTAATTTATATACACGTATATATACATATATGCACACACACACACACACACACACACACACACACACACACACACACACACACACACACACACACACACACACACACACACACACACACACACACACACATATATATATATATATATATATATATATATATATATATATATATATATATGCATACATGTATATATACATATACACATGCATATTCTATATATCTCTATCTATCTATATATTTATTTATGTATATATGTATG
>NC_051397.1:42962309-42964809 GCF_015228065.2 Penaeus monodon | reverse complement strand
TGGTACTGCAGATTAAGTTAGCTCGTTAGTATAGTAAGCTGTTTTCGATTAGCTGCAAGTGAGTAAGAGTGGGTAAGATGCGCTTCAATTGTTTCTAAAAATATTGATGATGGTAGTGATGATGATAGTGAAATGAATGATAATAGCGATTGTGATGATGGTGATGATTATCACAATAATAAAAATGACAATAATAATGATGGCATTACCTTTACAACTATTGATAATAATCATGATAATACTAACAGTTATGATACAACAACTACTACTAATAATAATAATAACAACAGTAATAGTAATAATATTAATAATAATGACAAAATAATAGTAATAATAATAACTATTGATGAAAATTATGAAATACTGATAAGGGAAATATTGTTATCATTATCAATATCATTATTGTCACTACCTATTACATAATTTTTTTGTGTTTCTTTCGTCCGTTGCACTTGCATTTGACATCTGAAATCATCTTCCTTGTGAATGCGGACTAGAATGCAATTCACTTTGGTATAAAATGGGGTGACAATAGACAATATAGATATTAAAGAATGGCACACACACACACACACACACACACACACACACACACACACACACACACACACACACACACACACACACATGGAGGGGACTGAAAGAGGAAAAGGAGATGGGTAAGCGGAAAGGGGGAGGAGGAGGAGAGAGAGGAAACACAGAGAAAAAAAAGGGGGAGATGGGAGAGGGAGTGAGGGAGATAGGGAGAATTTAAGGAGGAAAAAGAGGAGAGTGGGAGGGAGATGTAGGGTTTAAAGTGAGTGTAGAGGAGAGTGAATTCTTAGGGAGATCTGGGCATGAGAGGAGGTAGCAGAGCGAATGTCCCCTTTCCTTTCTCGTACCATCATCTTTTCCCCTTTATGTCCCCTCTGTTTCACTCTTCGTATCTCCCTTTTCTCTTTCTATCCTCTCCCTTTCTTCCTCTCCTCATTTTCTTCTCCCTCTTCCCTTCCCCTTTCCCCCTACTTTTGTTCTTTATCCCCCTCGGATTGTCATGTAAATAAAAAATGTGTATAAACTTACGGTCTAACTACTTCAATGCAGGGTACTTGCCTCGAATAATAATGATAATAATAATAGTAATAATAGAGATATCAATCATAATAATAATAGTAATAATGATAACAACAACAATAATAATGATGATAATAGTAATAGCAATAAGAATAGTAATAATAATAATAAGTAAAACAACAACTACAACAAAACAACGACAATAATAATATGATGACGATGCTAACAATAATAGAAATATTCATAATAATAATGATAACAAAAAAGGCGGAATAGGATTCTTATCGTGCTCGCTAGTGTGTGAATGTATGTCATTCTTTGATATCTATGCTGCTAATTATCACTCCATTTTAAAGCCATTTTACTCCGCAGCCAATTAAGTATAATTTCACACTCAACATGTATGTTTTAGGTTGCAACTGTCGCCTGGAGGTTACTGCTGTGGCTGGGCACCACGGCGGGTAAGGACTCGGTTCAGCCGAGTCAGCACTAGATGAAACACGTGAGCGAGTCGGCATTAATCGACACAGGCCGGGCTCCCCTCATGGGCATAGCCCGGGCGAGACGAAGCTTCGCATATCGGGCTTATCCTTATGTATGTTTTATTATATAATTGGAATAACGACCGAAACGAGCAGAATTTTAATGTAAATTGATATTAGTATTATCATTATTATTTTTGTGTTGTTTTTTTATTGATAGCAACATAATACCATAGATAACATAAACAACAGTCATACTGGTAATATACAGAAGCAGAATTTTAATGTAAATCAGTATTAGTATTATAATTATCTTCACTGTTGTTTATATTAACATCATTACTGATAGCAACATTACTATCAGTAAACAACAATCATAATGGTAATGATAACGACCGAAACAACCAGAATATTAGTTTAGATTATTATTATTATTATTATTATTATCATTATTATTATTATTATTATTATTACTGTTATTATTATCATCATCATTATTGATAGCAACATTAAACTAGAAACAACAATAATAATAGTGACCGGAACAAAAACATAATATAAATATAAATTAATATTATTATTATCATCATTATTTTTACTGTTATTATCATCATTATTGATAGCAACATTAATACCAGTAAACAACAATAAGCAACAATCATAATGGTCATAATGATAGTAATAAATCGAAGATATGATAATGCCATCTCACACGTCACGATCACTTTTGATGAAGTTTTCAATCTTGAGGCAAACTGAAAGATAATGTTCCTGGAGAGACGTTTGTGATTATGCAAGCAGGACTTCTTGATTATGCAAGCAAGATAATATTCCGAATCGGGGAGGCATTGGACTTATAAAGAGTGCTGTCTATTTATCGTAGGCAGGACAGATAGTATGTGTTGTTGCTTCATTAGTTACATTGAGGGGATACAGGCTTTTAACATTTAATGAGCCTGATGCTG
>NC_051397.1:42927309-42949809 GCF_015228065.2 Penaeus monodon | reverse complement strand
TCCATTCTATGCTACATTATCCTGTTTTGTCTACCTGAAGAATCTTCCCTCTCTTCGATCTATCTCTCTCTCTCTCTCTCTCCTCTCTTCTTCTCATCTCTCTCTCTCTCTCTCCTCTCTCTCTCTCTCTCTTCTCTCTCTCTCTCTCTCTCTCTCTTCTCTCTCTCTCTCTCCTCTCTCTCTCTCTCTCTTCCTCTCCTCTCCTTCTCATCTCCTCTCTCTCTCTCTCTCTCTTCTCCTCATCTCTCTCTTCTCTCTCTCTCTCTCTCTCTTCTCTCCTCTCTCTCTTTTCTCCTCTCTTCCTCTCTCTCTTCTCTCTCTCTCCCCTCCTCTCTCTCTCTCCTCTCTCTCTCTCTCTCTCTCTCTCTCTTATACTATCATATTATCTCTCCTCTCTCTCTCTCTCTATATATATATATATCATTATCTCTCTCTCTCTCTCTCTCTCTCTCTCTCTTTCTCTCTCTCTCTCTTCTCTCTCTCCTTCTCCCTCTCCTTCTCCCTCTCACTCTCTCTCTCTCCCTTTCTCCCTCCAACCCCCCTCTCTCCTTCCTTCCCTGCCCCCCCCCTCTCTCTTTCCCTCCCCTCCCTCCCTCCCCCTCTCTCCCCCTCCTCCCTCCCTCCGTCCTTTTCCAAAGATTTCCTATTCAACCTTCTGTAATACATCTAAAAAAAATTGCTTATACATCCCAGCGTAATCTCAGTCTAACTTGAACTGCATGACCGCCGCTTAATAGCATGCGCAAACTATATCACGTGACGTTCGTTCTGACGTATAGTGGGCTTCATTATCATCTTATTAGCTTAAGAATTAGCTTATGACCAAAGAATTATATGAATGATGATATATAGTGGTGATGTTCAGGGTAATGATGATGATGGTGGTGATGTTTAGAATGATGATTATGGCAATAATAGTCATAAGATAACTGTAATGATTATTGGGCTACACGTGATGGTGATCACATTATCAATGATAATGTTATTGATAATCATAATTAAATTAATCATAATGTCATTAATAAAATGACAATGGTAAATACAACGATCGAGAAAGCAATGGTGATGTAAATGATATTGATAATAGTAATGATAATGAAAATAACAGCAACCACGAAGGATCTTAAACCAAAGAACCAAATATCCGTAAAAAGAAGAAAAAAAAGTCCAGACTTCATTACACAGAAGTTTTATTACCTCTCCGGATCATCTTTAACACAAGACAAGGACGCTCCGACACACAACCTCTCGTCATGCGCATCCACGGCATATTGTTATAACCTAATTACGTACACGAGCATAAACGGACGAATAATTCGTTTTAGTAGGCGGCCGTGACCCTGTTTTAAGGACGCTAAACACGGGTTGCATTGGGAAGGGATCGCCTGTTTCTGTCTTTCGCCGCCAGGGGGACACGTGCTCTGGCCTGAGTTTGTTCTCAAAACAAATCATTAGGCGGAGAATGGGAAATCCCCTGTGACGTTCTTTCAATCTTCCTTTCCCCTTCTCTTTTTTTCTTGTCGCTCTTTTCTTTTATCCCTCTTTACTTCGCTTCGCTCCCTTTATTTCTTCCGTTTATCCTCCCTCGCTCTGCCTCCTTGTTCTTCCTTCGCTTCTGCTTTGATTCCTCCTTCCTCTCTACTCCTCCGTCCGCTCTCCTTTCCTTTATCGCTTTCTCCTTTTCGCCGTTCTTTTCTCTTCTTCCATTCCTCCATTTTTCTACTTTTATCCCTCCATACTTGTTTCCTCTCTCCTTCCCTCCTATCTACTCCCCCATCCTCCCTCCTTCTCTACCTCCTTCCATGCCACATACTTCCTCATTGACTCCCCCTCCTTCCCTCCCCCACCCACCCTCCTTCCATCTCCTCCCTAATCCCCCTCCTTCCCCCTCCCACCCTCACCCACCTTCCTCTTGTCCCTCCCACTTCCTCCCTGATCCACCCTAAATCCCTCCCTCCCACTTCCTCCACCCCCCTCCCTCTCCCCCTCCCATTACCACCACCCACCCTCCCTCCTTCCCTCCCACCCTTCTTTAACGACCATTTCCCCAACGAAACAAGCACGTTAACACAACCCCCATTGAACAAGGAGATTCTTCTCCACTTCGAATTACATACATGCGCACACAACCACCATGGGCTAACAACAGGCAATGTGGGAGATAGTAATAGCTGGGCTTAACAGTAAACATGTATATAAATCAAAATTTGATATAAGATCCCCTCGGGAATATGAAGAAGAAAAAAATGAATTCTCCCTCGGTTGAATTAACCCGACTTTGTAAATAGTAATATGTATTATATATATGTATATGTGTGTGTGTGTGTGTGTGTGTGTGTGTGTGTGTGTGTGTGTGTGTGTGTGTGTGTGTGTGTGTGTGTGTGTGTGTGTGTTATTTATCTATATTTGTATTTATATATTCTGTATATATGTAAATATTTTTTATATAAACACGCACACACACGCGCGCACACACACGCACACACACACACACACACACACACACACACACACACACACACACACACATATATATATATATATATATATATATATATATATATATATATATATATATATATATTTCAGTCGATGTCGACCAAGACATTATTTTCTCTACCCACCCCCGTATAGGTAGAGTCAATGCCTGGGGGAAAGAATGTAAGGAGCAAGCTGTTGCCCGTGTAGCGTGCATCCTCTCTCCACGCAGCTGATGGATCCAAAGGAACGGCATAAACCGATTCAGTTTGGCACCAGCGGCGTTGCAGGGGTTGCCAGAACAAGGTCGCATATGTATATATATATATATATATATATATATATATATATATATATATATATATATATATATATATATATATATATATATATATATATATATATGATACGTATATATGTGTGTGTCTGTATATATATACATATTTTTTTCTTTTTTTCTTTTCACACACAAACACACATATGCATATATATATATATATATGTATATATACATATATATAGATATACATATACAAAATTGTGTGTATGTATGTGATAGAGAAAGAGAGAGAGAGAGAGAGAGAATGTTTGGAGCTCATAGTAACACAACAGATCTGGAAGACTGTTAATGTTCTCTCACTGCTCTTGTTATCTCGAAAGGGATTCATCACCCCGTTCCTTCTGCCTCATTAACTCGCATGGGATTATAGTCAGTGGATAATTCCAACATTTTCTTTAGTCATTTCCTTGTTACCAGAAACAAGATTTTTTTTTTCAATGAATGAGAATGGAAGGTTTACCCTTCAATCTATTACGATTCCACTATAATAATCTTCTCGTGTGTATTACTGGACATATAAGGATCTTCATTAATCACAGCGCAACCCAGTAGATCAATTACTCGCATCATTTATCAAATATTATCGCGGATGGACAAATTAGCACAGGTCTTTCATCACAGTTAACATGGCCGGGTGTTCAGTCCGGTTCCTTTTAGCACTTAGTGAGGCACAAGGGCGGGTGAAGGGGTGGATAACCAAAGGTGACCTTGCACAAAGGGTCAGCCTCTGTGAAGTAGTAAAAGTATATTAATGAAAATTCACATGCATATAAACATTATTAACGTCAGTGGGTAAACAGTTTTAGTCTAAGTAATGTGCCGTTTCCACGCCCCCCAACCACTTGTTCGGCTTAACTGCTTCTTAGTTCGTTCTATGGACAACTTTCACTGGATTGCGCAATGGGTTTGGATTACGAGAAAATGTGTAAAAGCGGCTATAAAAAGCGGAATTAACGTCAGTAGCTATCTGTTCATCTTATATGTGAAAAAAAAAATATATATATAAAGCTACTGACTTGTGAGAAGAACAACAACGCCTTTCCAGTGGTGTTGCTGAAACCGACAGCTCATTCAACCGAACAGACGTCACACGAGGAACCATTAACGTAAAAAGCCTCTACGGAGAACAAAGTAAGCCTTGTGGTGCGACTGATACGTTTACAAATCGTGTATTAGGGTCACAAATCACTCCATAAAGTCCTTCTGGGAAATCTGTTCATTTATCACACGATATGAGCAAAGTCGAGTGTATAATGCAGTCACCCTTTCGATACAGCGTGCGAATTTAAGATAGCTCATCTTTGCTTCTGCTCTTTATCTTAAACAGTTGTATACGACACAAGAAGACAAGATTAACAGCCGTTGATAATTAAAGAGTAACCAATTATTCATAATTTAAAATTCGCTCTAATAGGTGACTCTGTTCCACCAGAAAAAGGGCATAAGAAAATAAACAAACTCAAAGTGCCATCGATCAGTAACACGTGACGACGATAGATGAAAGCACATTAAAGAGCAGAGATATCTCAAGTACGCTAAGCGTGTACTTAATTCATCTAATATACTCCACAAGATGAAAAACGACACCCAGGAATCGTATGCGCGAATTCCCACGTGCCATGAAATACCAGTTTATCCAATTACACACAAATACAAACAAACACAAGACAAACAAACGATTCCTGCCCAGATAAGAATAATATATACGAAAAAATACACACACTCAAACACGCACGAAACTCACTGTTGATGATTTTGATATGACGATAAAGCAAGAGCTAACCCGCGTATATGTTACTAACCTATAAATCTACTCATGCAGTCAGAACTACTTGACATAACCAAGGTCCCCGAGTCGAGTTTTGTTATTTCTTTAAAGATCTGATCCAAGTGTTTGATCTCTAGATTAAATATTAAGCCTTGAAGTACAAGCAAACTTATTGATAGTATATATCATCGCGGACTAAATTAGCATACTTTTTTCTTTTTTTTTTACTTGGATTTAATTATGATGGCTGTGTAGTTCCCTCACAGCATGGAATAGGTATGTCAGTCATTTAATAAAGTCAATGGTATATTTTGAATTTATTATATGCATTGCTCATATCAAGTCCTCGGAAGCTCATGTCTCACTTCTAGAATACTAGAAATTCTACATAGTTTCAAAAAATATTTGAATGTACTTTCTCAACAAAGTGTGCATCACAGCATTTCAAACATTTCTTCTGGTACTATTGTTGTCGTTGTTTTAAACTCACCAGTCTTTCAGCTTAATTGTATATTGTATATATATGTGTATATATATATATATATATATATATATATATATATATATATATATATATAAAGAAGTCAATCTCTTACTGTATATACGGCACATCTCGTACAGATTTTGTCCTTTGATTGAGGACAAACTTCAAGGTATAAAAATTATTACAAGTAATTATGATAATGACAAAAGTAATAATACAGATAGTAATGATAATAATGATGATAAAACTATAATGATAATGAAAGTAATCATGATAATGATGGTAATAACAAAAATGAAAAGAGTAACAACAGCAACAATAATGATAATCATCAGGATCATCAGAATAATAACAATAATAATAATAATCATAATGATAATAATTATAGTCATAGTAATAATAATATTAATAATAATGATAATGATAATTATGATGATAATGATAAATAATAATAATAATAATGATAATGACAATAATAATAATGATAATAATAATAACAATAATAATAATCAAATAATAATAATACAATAATTATGGTAATGATAATAATAATAACAATAATAATGATTATAATGATGATAATGATGATAATGATAATAACAGTAATAGCAATAATAATAATAGCAATAATAATAACATAATAATTATAATGAGAGCAATACTACTACTAATAATAATGATAATAATAATTATTATTATTATCATAATAATGACAGCAAGAACAACAATCATGATAATAATAGTAAAAAATATAGTAAAACAACAATAATAATAATATTGATAATGATGATGATGATGATAGTAGTAGTAGTAGTAGTAGTAGTAGTAATAATAATAATGATAATAATAATAATAATAATAATAATAATAATAATGATAATAATAATAATAATAATCACCATCATCATCATCACGATAATAATACTAATGACAATGATAATGATAATAATGCTCATGATGATAATAATAGTAACATCATAATAAAAGCATGGTAATAATAATAATAATTGTGATTACAGTAAAAATAATAACATCAACAACAACAGTAATTATAGTAATGTTGATAATAATAATAATAATAATAATCAAGATAATAATGGTAATAATAATAATGATGATAAGATATTAATATTAATAATTATAATAAAGATAATAATAATAACAATAATAATAGTCATGATAATGCTGACAACAATAATTATCATATCACATTAACAATAGTTATAGTACTGATAATGATGATAATAGTATGATGTTAATGACATTAAAAACAGCAAAAATAATAATGATAAGCATAATAGCAGTATCAGTGATGATAACAACAGTACTACTACAAATAATAATAATGATAATGACAGGCAGGGCCCGTGGATATTCCATGAAGCAAGCAAACGAAAATAATAAACAAGTGAAGAAATAAATAGTACTCTCTTTCTTCCACCCTTTCCCATCTACCTTTCGCTTCTTGGCTTTGCAGACCGACGAATGTGGCAAAGGGGGGGAGGGGGAGACGCCCTACACTACTCGTTGTGCAAATTGCATGATAATCCGAATGTCAATACTACATAATTAATGCCTTGAGTAACCCTCAGCTGTACCTCTAAGACCGTATAGACAGTTGGGTATTAGGTGTCTGTAAGTACTTGCTAATGGACAACACTCACGCTTTGGAGGGTATTAAGTTATATAGGTTTTCCTATTATTTTCGTATTCTTATTCTTCTTTTTCAGCCATGGTGTTGCCTGTGTCACAAGTTCTCCGTAAAGAATTACTTTTTCTAGTAAATCTGTCGATTTCTGAGTGTAATAAATTAAATCCAACCTTTCGCTTCCCTTCTCCCTCTCCCTTCTCCCTCTTCCCTTTCCTCTCCCTGCCACCGCATTTCACTTCCAAACCTTCCTGAAAATCACTCCTCCCTTCCCACTTTAACCACTGCATTTACCCCTTCCCCACCCCCCTTCCTCTTCCTCTTTAAACTCCCCATCTCCATCGCTTGCTTATCCCCTTCCTTCCTCCGCCCTTTTTCGGAGACCCCTCCCTCTTCCCCTTATTATCAAAAACGATAATAACCAGTAATAGTAATAATAATGATAATTAATTATAATAAAGATAATGTGATGATGATGATGATGATGATGATGATGATGATGACGATGATGATGATGATGATGATGATGATGATGATGATGATGATGATGATGATGATGATGATGATGGTGATGATGATAATGAGGGTAATAATAATAGTGATAAAAACCACCATCATCATCATAATAGTAATAATAATAATAACAACAACAACACTAATAAAAATAATAATAACAACAACAAAAACAACAATAATGATAATGATAACGACAAAGTAAATCACCTTGACAGACATTCATTGTAATTCGATCTCTTGTTTGTAATATTTTATTAAGATACTGAGACATGTCCTCGCGTTGTAGCCTTGTTAAACGTGTTTTTTTTTTTTTTTTTTTTTTTTTTTTTTTTTTTTTTTTTTTTTTTTTTTTACGATTTCAAGAATTGACGTCATTGATGTTTTTTTTTTAAATCATCGTTTTATGCTTAGCTGTTCATATGAAAAGATCGCTGGATACTGAGAAAACTAAAGTCATTTGAATAAGTTGAGACGCAGGGTTTTGCCACTTAGATACGTCATAATGAATTTATGTGGTGTGTATTAGATGCTGTTAGGAGTGCTGAATTTAGCAAGAATGAGGAAAAAATTGTCGGGTAGTTATGAAAGTCGCTTTTGTTTTTTTATCAATTACTATAGCTTGCAAGATCCGCACACACACACACAAACACATACGGACGCACATAGGAATATAAAGGCATTTACAAGCACATACACATCCACGCAAATGTACACACATAGAAAGCGGAGAGAGAGAGAGAGAGAGAGAGAGAGAGAGAGAGAGAGAGAGAGAGAGAGAGAGAGAGAGAGAGAGAACGACAGACAGACAGACAGACAGAGAGAAACAAGCAGTAATAACAACTCACTGACGAGAGAGAGAGAGAGAGAGAGAGAGAGAGACATAAACAACAGACAAAAATTTTCTCCAGTTAAGAAGCATCATTTTCCTCGTCGCCTAAACTCATTCCCAGTCACGTATTATCTATCAATTCTAAACCCAACGTCACCAACTCATATTCACAAAATACAGTAAAGAAACACCAATACATGCGATTATTATTATTGTTGTTGTTTTATTATTATTACTATTACTATTATTATTATTATTACTATCATTATTATTATTATTAATTATTATTATTATTATTATTATTATTATTATTATTATCATCATCATGAATATCATTACTATTTTATTTTCAGATACCCTATATTGCTTAATTCCGCTTTTCGAGTCGTTCCGAATCGAAAAAAAATATATATATATATACAGTAATTCGAAATTTGTCTCACTCTTGTTATTGAGATGAGGTCCGCGGTTCACTTATATAAATAACGATAAGTATTTTATATAAAATAATCTGTTTATGGGCAGTGATAGAGTACCTAAGGATTTAAATGTGAACTGGAGGGGAATAAGTCAAGTGAGAGATACTTCTGGGAAAGTCATTATATATATACATATATGTATGTATAACTGCATAATTAATTTCGATTTGTGTCTTCACCGAATTCACTCACTCTCTCTCTCTCTCTCTCTCTCTCTCTCTCTCTCTCTCTCTCTCTCTCTCTCTCTCTCATCGTTATTATTAGTTTCATCAGGATTTCCATAAATCATGCGATATGTGGAAAGTATGATAATCGTTGCATAAAATTTCGTTGGTGATTGAAACGAGAAAGGTAAAAACGTGAAAACTACGCACTCACACACACACACACACACACACGCACACGCACACACACCACACCACACCACACCACACACACACACACACACACACACACACACACACACACACACACACACACACACACACACACACACACACACGCACACACGCACACACACATACGTCTCTGTGTGTGGAGAGGGAAAGCTTATACGTATCTGTATGTATCAAAGGGGACAAAAAGAAGCAAACTGAACAAAAGCGAGGAAAAAAAGAGAGAGGGGAAGAAAAGCTTATTATTATTATTATTATTATTATTATTATTATTATTATTATTATTATTATTATCATCCTTATTATTACTATTATTATCATTATTACTATTATTATTAGCATTAGTATCATTACCATTACTATTAGGCTAGAATGTCACAGTATCAAGGAATAAAAAAAAAGTTTATGTGACCGCCTAACCTACTTTACCAAACATTTTATGGAACATCTCAGACGCGGATGTGAACGAGGAATGAGCAAGACGGTTTCTATCCCTTTTTCCTCTTCCTCCTTCTCTTCCTTTTGGTTATGTTTTTCTTCGTCTTCTCTTCTTCCTCCTTTCGTTTTCTTTTCTTTTTCTTCTCCCCGATTTTTTTTCTCCTTTTTGTTATAAGTACTGTTGTTTATATTATTCTCCTTATGATTTTTAGTGCTGTTATTATTATCATTGGCTGTACACGGACTGAACTACAAGGCAAGAGTCGTATTATCGCATCTGCGTAAAACTATCATCAGGAGTCCCTAAGGCACTTGTCACTTGCAACCCCGTTCTGCAACTCCCGCGACGCCGCTGGTGCCAAACCGTATCGGTCTATACCGTTCCTTTGAGCCATCAGTTTGCGTGGAGAGAGGGGGCATGCTGCATGGGCAACAGCTTGCTCCTCACATTCTTTCGCCCAGGCACTGACTCTGCTTATACGGGAGTGGATAGAGAAAATAATGCCATGGTCGACATCCGACTGATGGTGGCTTTCGATATTATTATTATCATTAGTTTTATTTTTATTATTATTATTATTATTAAGCCCATTATTATTGTTAATATTATTATTATTAATATTACTATTATTACTGTTATTACTGTTATTACTATTGTTGTTATTGTTAGTATCATTAATATTACCACTAATATTAATGTTATTATTACTATTACTATTGTTATTACTAATAATATTATCGTTATTGTTATTATTATTACTATAATAATTTCTATCACATACATCGTTATAGACTTTATGAAGATAACTGATTGTAGTAATGTGTAATTTCGTGAATACTACCCTTGATTTCATTCACATATAAAACTATGAAAGACAAAAGCATATGTGTGTCTCATTCCGAACCTTCGATGATTTTATGACCTTCTGGGTCAAAAAAATAGGACAGAAATTGGTGAATGCACATAATTTGAAAGAAAGAAAGAAAGAAAGAAAGGAAGAAAAGTGAAAGTAAATAAAAGATAATAGAAATAATGCATAGGAGTTTAGAAAAACCGTATTTTGATAATCTGGCATAAAAAAAGCTTGTCAAAATATCTATAATCCATATCTTTAAGACATTTGTCTATTTCGGTTTTCATCTCCGCCCCCCCTTCCCCCTTTCATTGAAGTTCCATCCTTCTCCCTTGGATTTCTTCCTCCCCCCCCCCCCCCCCATTGGAGATCGACCTTTCACCCTTGGAGTTCCCCCTTCCGTCCTTCAGCCCCTCTCCTTTGAAGGCCCACTACCCCTGCCCTGGGAGGCCCCCACCCTCCCCTTGAAGCCCCCCTACCCTTTCCCTGGGAGGCCGCCACCCCTCCCCTTCAAGTCCCCCCACCCCCACCCCTTGAAGCCCCCCCCCCACCCCTACCCCTACGAGGCCGTTGCGGAAAACCGGGTGGAATTCAACCCTGGCTTTGAAATTTGTTTTCTTTTCCTCCGTTGTTTGTTTGATTGTTTTTCTTCTTTTCTTTTGATCTATTAATTTGCTTTCTCATTTTCTTTCGTCTTTCCTACTTTTATTTTTTCTTTATTTTTTTCATTTCGTTTTCTTCTTTTTTTGTTTTCCTCCTAGTCTTCTTTTCTTCTTATTTCTCCTTTTTCATCTTCTTGTTCTTTTCTTCTTCTTCTTTTTCATCTTCTTGTTCTCTTCTTCTTCTTTTTCATCTTCTTTTCTCCTTCTCTTCTTCTTCTCGTCTTCTTCTTCTTTTTCATCTTCTTTTCCCCTTCTTCTTTTTCTTCATCGTCATCATCATCATCTTCATCTTCTTCATCTCCTTCTCCTCCTTTTTCTTCTTTTTCATCGTCATTTCCCCTTTCTTCTTCTTCTTCTTCTTCACCTTTTCCCTCCCCCTTCTTCTTGTTCTTCTTCATCTTTTTTTTCTTCTTCATCTTCTTTTTCATCTTCTTTTCCCCTTCTTCTTCTTCTTCTTTTCCATCTTCTTCTTCTTCTTCTTCTTCTTTTCCCCTTCTTATTCTACTCCTACCACCAGAACATCACATCGCTTATAGTTTTCTAATGACATAACAAAACAACAAAAACAAACAAAGATCATATGAAGTGGACACGTATTCACAAATAATTAATTCCTTTTCCGTAAAATTAAATAAATTAGTAAATAAATAAATAAATAAATAAATAAATAAATAAATAAATAAATAAACAAACAAACAAATAAGCAAGAAAATAAAAATTTAATAATATCATGTCATCACAAAAAAAAAAAAAAAAAAAAATTGCATAATCATTCTCCTATACAGTGGTAAAGCTCCCATTGCATGACGTGTGCAATGTTGACTCTTCGTCCTTCTAAACGCTCTTCCATGAGGGTCTGTTAAAGAACAATAGAAAACGGAAACTAAAGCTCATTTTCAAGGGTTCATGACTCGACAGAAATTTTCCAAAAATCATAAATGTTAATTTTTTCAAAAATCATAAAGGTTATCAGTGGCGCCACGTAGCCTATGTTATTATTATTATTATTTATTTATTTATTTTTATTTTTTTTCTTTATCGTGTATTTTTTAATTATTGTTGTTTTTAATTAATATTTTTACTGTTATTTTCTAAATTTATATTTTTTGATTATTATTTTTTATTATTATTAGATTCACCTTTTTTATTTATGTGTTTTCTATCAATTATTCTTTTTACATGTTAATGTTCTTATCATGTATTCTTCTTCTTCTTCTTATCTTATATTTCTTATCATCCACTCGTTTCACCGATTAATTGTTTTCGATTAATTATGATTCTTGTTAATGTTATTATTTTAGAATTGTTAATTATGAATTGTTATAATCATTAATTGTTATTTTATTCCATTTCATTATTTTATTTTATTTTCATCTGTATTGCGAGAAGTGGATATTCACTGCAAAGGGATAGACTGTCATTAGCATTAATAATAATGTTGCTGCTGCAATTATCTTAATTGCCTTAGGCTCAGGCGTGCAGTTGAAATCATAAATCAGCCATAATTACAACTCTGTACTAATTAGAAATCTGCAATAATTAGAAATCTGTACTAATTAGAAAATAATACAAGGATTAGGTGAGTTTTTTTTTCTCAATATATATATATATTTTTTTTTTACTGTATTATTTTTTTTATTCCCTGTCTCCTCAATTTATCTTTCTTAATTCATTCCGCTTGTCTTCGTTATTATATTATAGTTATTATAGTTAGTATTCTTTAGAAGTTATTCTCTTGGTCATTCTGATAGTTAGTATTAACATCATAACTACTCTGATGGTTAGTATTAGCAATATTAACATCATGACTACTCTGATGGTTAGTATTAGCAATATTAACATCATAACTATTCTGATACTTAGTAGTACCAGTATCACACCAAAATATTCTGATAGTGCTAGCAGTATTAACATCATAACCATTTTGTGGTTAGTATTAGCAATATTAACATTCCATTCTGATAGTTAGTACTAGCAGTATTAACATCAAAACCATTCTGATAGTTAGTACTAGCAGTTTCAACACCAAAACCATTCTGACGGTTAGTATTGGCAGTATTAACATCATAACCACACCCTGCAGAGATAATGCATTCATAATCACACATATCTCACTATTGCAACCACTGCCTCTTTATCAGCGCAGACTCATTCGCCGCCCTTTGAAGTGATATTATAATACAAAGAGGCAACACCCCCAATCAGTCCGGTATATTCACTACGGCACATTCGTGTTTTTCTTCCCGAGTCGAATGTGGGTTTTGGAATATCTCTGTGTTTGATTTACACTGTGGGTTTTTCGATAGGTACTTTCAAGGGCCACTTTCAGAGGTCGGGCTGGGAGGGGACTTGATATGGCAGGCTGTAGTATGGGCGTGAAGCTACATTAGGGGGGAAAGGGAGATGGGTGGGAGAAAGGGGAGAAGGGGATGGGAGAGAGGGGTAAGGAGGAAGAGAGGGAAGAGGGAAGGAGATGGGGAGGGAGAGAGAGAGTGAATGGGAGCGGGAGAGAAAGAGAGGGAGAGGGGGAGGGGGAAGAGATGGGGGAGGGAAAGACGAAGAGGGGGGTGCAAGGGAAAGGGGTAAAGGGGTAAAGAGAGAGAAAAGGGACGAGGGTCAGGGAGATGAGAGAAAGAGAGGGGAAGGTAGAGGGTCACCATCTGTGATAGTGACAGGCTGAAGGAGAAGTATCTCCGGACTGAAAACTCATGAATAAGCTCTATATTTAGCCCCAAATACGTGGGATTTTCGGCCATAATCATTATACAAATCCTCTTCTGCCTGTCCGTCTTTTTGTCCTTCATTCTAACACGTACACACGGCCACACAAGAGAGTATTACCGAAGCGTAATCAATCCCGTTTTACCAATACCAGAAGTTGTTTTGACAAAGCGATCGTGTTTCAGTTAATACACAAACGGGAGCTATTTAAGTCTGCTTCCGTATTTAGGGATAATATAAACATAATAAGACTTTTACTTACCACTCTACGCTCTCCTTACCCGTCTGACCCGAAGCTCAAAAGCATTCAATGAACGACTTGTTAGATTATGTACATAGCGGAGAGATCACAGGGCCTTGTGTTAACTCCGACGCCCTAACTTATCTTAGTCACCCCCTTCACCCTTATAATTCCCCCCTCCTCCTTCAGATTACAGATTACAGGACCTTGTGTTAACTTAACTAACACCCTAACTCATCGTTTTTTCTTGACTCAGTTTTTTTTGGGGGGGTGGTTAGGGGATGAATGGGGGTTGAAATGTTTCTCGGAAAGGTCAAAAATATATTTTAAGTGAATCTCTTCTGAGTACAGGGCAAGCTTTACATTACCGAATATGGTAGCCAATACTAAAACAAGGAAAAGTTTTACACACACACGTGCTCACACATATACACACAAAAAGCAAACATACACCCAGGAATGTTTTGAATAGAATAAAGCTTTATAATGAGAGATTTTGAAATGGACTGGGAATACATCTTGCTGCGGCTTATGTATGAATTGATAGCAGAATTAGTTTAAGATACATCCTTTTCGGAGCATGTGTATGTATTTAATATTGCTATTACATACGCACACACACATACACACACACAAACACCCCCCCCCCACACACACACAACCCCCTACACCCCCACACACACAGACACCCCCCAACACCCTCACCACACACACAGACACCCCCCTACACCCCCCACACGCACCCCCCCCACACACACACAAACACCCCCCTACACCCCTCCCTCACACACACAGACACCCCCCTACACCCCCCACTCATACACACACAACCGGCCCGGCACAGCGAGACATCGGCATTCCCCTTAGGATCGTCTCGAGCTCCTTGGCTGCTTTCTTAAGAGGATGCACCACGTCCTCCTTGGCCATTGGTCTTGCCCTTATATGTCTCATTCGTCGCCTGTCTCCGTGTCCCTCGCCCAAGGGAGGAAATGGCGACGAAGGGAAATTATCCTTTGAAGAGTAGCCTTCCCTTTGGGGTTAGGGGTGGGGAGGGAGGAGGTGTGGGTAGGAGGGTAGGTAGGAGGGTAGGAGGGTGGGGAAAGGGAAGAGAGAGTGGGAGGGAGGAGATGGGAGGGTGTGGTGAGGGAAAGGGGAGGAGGGAGGGTAGAAGGGAGTAGGGAAGAGGTAGGAGGAGGGTGGGGTGATAGATAGGGAAGGGGGAGGGGAGGAGTGGAGGGAGAGAGGTGGAAAGAAGGAGGGAGAGGGAAGGGAGAGATGATAGATGGGGAAGGGGACGGGTAAGGTGGGAGGGATGAGGCAGAGGGAAGAAGGAAGGGAGGATGGAGAAGGAAGGGAGGATAGAGGAGGAAGAGAAAAGGGAGGAAGGAGGGACGAAGGAGAGGGAAGGAGGGAGGGAGAAGGAGAGAGGAGGATGTATGATAGAGAGTAAAGGGGGAGGGTAGAAGGAAGGAGGAAGGGAAGATGGAAAAGGGAAGGAGAGGGAAGAAGGAAGGGAGTAGGAAGGGAGGAGGGAGAATGTAAAGAGGGGGGAGAATGTTTAGAGAGTAAGTGAAGGAGAAAGTACGAGGCAACCTGAAGGGAGGAGAGAAGGACAATAGAGAGAGGAGAGGGAGGAAACAAAGAAGGAGGGAGGCAACGTGAAAAGAGGAGGGAGATGGGAGAGGGAGGAAAAGAAGCGTGCTAAAGGAAATGTAGAAGGAGGGAAGTCACGAAAGTGGAGGGATGGAGAAGGAGGGAAGTCACGAAAGTGGAGGGATGGAGAAGGAGGGAAACACCTAAGATGGAGGAGAAGGGATAAACCAGATAAAGACAGAAAAGGAGAGACGACAAGCTTAGAAGAGTCGTCAGTCAGAGAGATGGAAGAAAGGAGACAAGATGAATAAAGAAGACGAGGATGAAGGGAAGGACGCAAGGGGGAAGAGGAATACCTAAAACAAATAAATAAACGAATGAATAAATAAATAAAGCAAAAGACGAGACGATAGAGCAAAGCAGATGAATGGAATAGACTCGCTTTGAGAGGCACTTGGAGGTCACGCTCGAGCGTCCGTAAAGGTCATTCTGAACGTCCTATCTTATTCAGACGTCGAGGTCACCCGCAGTTTATGGAATCAAGGCTCGGGGGCGAATCCTAAGCGAAGGAAATGACTGTGTGACTGAGGAGGGAAGGGGAGAGGGGGAGGGAAGGAGGAGGAGGAGGATAGGAGAGGGGGATAGAAGAAGGGAGAAGGAGGGGAGAGGAAAGAGGAGGAGGAGGAGGATAGGAGAAGGGGATAGAAGAAGGGAGAAGGAGGGGAGAGGGAAGGGGAGGAGGAGGGGATAGGAGAAAGGGATAGAAGAAGGGGTAGAAGAAGGGAGAATCAGGGGAGAGGGAGGGGGAGGAGAAGGAAGAGGATAGGAGAAGGGAGAAGAAGGGAAGGGGAGGAAGAGGAGGAGGATAGGAGAGGGGTAGGAGATAGAGAAAAGGAGGAAGGAGGGAGGGAGGGGATAAAAGGGAAGGGGAAAACAGATGGAGGAGAAGGAGAGGAGGGGAAGGGGAGAGGGGGGGAGAAGAGGAGGAGGAGGAGGATAAGGGAGGGGAGAAGGAGGGGAGGGGAGGGGAAGGGAAAAGGGGTGTAGTAAGGGTAAGGAGGGGGAGAGGAAGGGGGGGATGGGAGAGAGGGTTTAAAGTGAGAGTAGAAGGAAGCGGGGAATGGAGAAAGAGAGAGAGAGAGAGAGAGAGAGAGAGAGAGAGAGAGAGAGAGAGAGCAGAGAGAGAAGAGAAGAGAGAGAGGAGAGTGGAGGAGAGTAGAGAGAGACGAGGAGATAAGGAGAGTGGGAGGGAGCGAGGTGAGACGTGATGGAGGAGAGAGAGTAGAGTGAGAGTGAGTTGATGTAGAGGAGAGATGAGAGAGAGGAGGGAGAGTGAGAGTAGAGGAGAGAGAGTGGGTAGAGTGCTGAGGAGGTGAGAGAGAGGACGATGGTTATGATTCTGTAGTGGTTGTGTGGTCAAGGTCAGAAGTAAGGAGGAGGTAAGATGCATGTATGTGTAGTGTGTGTTGGTGTCTTGTATGTGTACGTGTGTGATGAGTATCTTTGTATGTGTACGTGTGGTGTGTGGTTTTGTATGTGTAGTGTGTGTAGAGATCTTTGTTGTGTACGTGTGTGTGTGTGTGTCTTTGTATGTGTACGTGTGTGTCTGAGTGTATTTGTATGTGTGTGTGTTTCTGAGTGTCTTTGTATGTGTACATGTGTGTGAGTGTCTTCGTATGTGTGTGTGTGTTTCTGAGTGTCTTTGTATGTGTACATGTGTGTGAGTGTCTTTGTATGTGTGTGTGTGTTTCTGAGTGTCTTTGTATGTGTACATGTGTGTGTGTTTCAGAGTGCCTTTGTATGTGTACATGTGTGTGAGTGTCTCTGTATGTGTACGTGTGTATCTGAGTCTCTTTGTATGTATACGTGTGTCTGAGTGTCTTTGTATATGTATGTGTGTGTGTCTGAGTGTCTTTGTATGTGTACGTGTGTGTCTGAGAGTCTTTGCATGTGTACTTGTGTATCTGAGAGTCTTTGTATGTGTGCGCGTGTGTGAGTGTCTTTTTATATGTACGCGTGTGTGCGAGTGTCTTTGTATGAGTGTATGTGTGTGGATGTATCTATTATCTACACGTTCCAATAGGTGTAGAATTCACAACGAAACGCAGCACAGAGGGAGGTATGTAAATTGATATATCACACACACTGACTCTTGACGCCATGTTGGTGAAGGATCATGTGATAACTATGTCCTTCAGCCGAATATCTACAAAAAAAGATAAATCGATAAACAAAAGAAAAAGATGCAACAGAAGAAGAAGAGAGAGACAAGAGAAAAAAAAGATTGTGGCAGGTAACATGCAACTCCACGATGGCTAAAAAAAAAACAGACAGTAAGAATGATAATTTTGTTGCCTTTATACAGCACGCTTTTATGAACGTAGGTTTATTTTCGCTTTGAGAGACGGCGTGACTCATACACGTGTTTTGATATCTGTATACATTCATACATACATACACACATAAGAATAAAGATACAAATACAATATCGTGTGCATATATATGAAATGAATCACAAAATTTTCTGGTCCTGTTATGACTGTTTTACACAAATGCATACACACACACGCGCGCGCGCACACACACGGGCACACACACACACAACACACACACACACACACACACACACACACACACACACACACACACACACACACACACACAACACACACACTCACACACATACACACACACACACACACACACACATACACACACACACACACACACACACACACACACACACACACACACACACATCCATACATATACACAAACATACAGTGCATTAACACAAAGAGAAACAAAGCGAGAAGGAGAGATTCCTATTGATATGTACTAGTGCTTGTGTATACAAACCATCCAGATCCTATCGAATGCACAGTAGGATCCCTTGGCAAAAGACGACAACAATAAACCGATCCTAAAGATAGCAGCCGATCCCCACTCGCAGCCAGGCAATATGCAAATGATTCCCGGACCTGTTAACATTATCATCACCTTGTTCTCGTCCTGATTATTACTGTAAGTGTCATTCTCAGACCATTGAGGAATTCCTATCGCCATTTTGCTGGACTTTTCGGTACGATTCATACCAAGAGGAAGGAGAGAGAGAGAGAGAGAGAGAGAGAGAGAGAGAGAGAGAGAGAGAGAGGAGAGAGAGAAGGAGGAGAGAGACAGAGGAGGAGAGAGAGAGAGAGAAGAGAGAGAGAGAGAGAGAGGAGAGAGACATGAGAGAGAGAAAGAAGAGAGAGAAGAGAAGAGAGAAGAGAGAGAGAGAGAGAGAGAGAGAGAGACTAAGCTTCCCATAGGTAGTTTCAAGCAGCGAGGCAGAAGAGGGTTGATGACAAGTGAGATTATATCAGAGACAATTACAAGAGCACCGGTTCAGCGTTGATGCTACTATGGCCGTGGGAGGAGGAGGAGGAGGAGGGGGAGGAGGGGGAGGAGGAGGAGGAGGAGGAGGAGGAGGAGGAGGAGGAGGTGGTGGTGGTGATGGGATGGAGGAGGAGGAGGAGGAGTAGGAGGAGGAGGGGGTGGTGGTGGTGATGGTGATGGTGGTGGAGGAGGAGGAGGAGGAGGAGGAGGAGAGGAGGGGTGGTGTGGGGAGGAGGAGGAGAAGAGGATGTGTGGTGGGAGAGAGGAGAGGAGGAGGAGGAGGAGGAGGTGGTGGTGGTGGGGAGGAGGAGGAGGGAGGAGGGAGGAGGAGGAGGGGAGGAGGAGGAGAGGAGGAGGGAGGAGGAAGGAGGAGGGGAGGAGGAGGGGAGGTGGTGGTGGGAGGAGGGGAGGAGGAGGAGGAGGAGGAGGAGGAGGGAGGAGGAGAGGGAGGAGGAGGAGGGTGGAGGGGGTGGGGGTGGTGGTGGTGTGTGGTGTGGTGGCGGAGGAGGAGGAGGAGAGGAGAAGGAGGTGAGGAGGAAGGAGGAGGAGGGGAGAGGAGGAAGTAGAGGAAAAGGAGGGAAGGAGGAGGAGGAGGAGAAGGAGGGAGGAGGAGGAGGAGGGGAGAGGAGGAGAGGAGGAGAGGGAGGAGGAGGAGGTGGTGGTGGTGAAGGAGAGGAGAGGAGGAGGAGGAGGAGGAGGAGGAGGAAGACGACGACGAGGTGGTAGTGGTGGTGGTGCAGAAGGAGGGGACGAGGAGAAGGACGAAGAGGGTTAGCAGGAAGTGGAAGAGGAAGAGAAGTAGACGGTAGTGACAGTGGAGGGGAAAGAAGAGGAGGAAGAGGAAGAGGGGGAGGAGACGACAGTGAAAGTGGTGAGGAAAGGAGGAAGAGGAGGAGAAGGAAAAGTAATCGGAGATGAAGAGTGAAAAGCTAAGATGTGGAGGAGGAGAAGAACGAATAAGAGGCAGAAGAAGAAAAGGAGAGAGAGAGAGGAGGAGGAGGAAAAGAATAAGAAGTAGAAAGAAAAGGAATTGGGCATAGAGCAAGAAGCAGAGAAGGAGAAAGAAGAAGAGGAGAAAGACGAAAAGGAGAAAAAAAAAAAAGATAATGATGCCCATGAGGAGAAGGAAAAAGGGGTAGAAGAAGAATTTGATAGAAGCAGAATAAGAAAAATTATAACAATGATAATGATAACAACGAGAAGGACAAAGAAACGATAATTATAACAACAGCAACAATTATTATTACAATAATGATGACAATCATGAAAATAGTAATAATGATTATAATAATAACAATAATAATGATAATAATAATAATTATTATGATAATAACAATAATAATGATAATAATAATAATAATAATAATAATAATAATAATAATAATAATAATAATAATAATAATAAAGATATCGATAATAACAATAACAGGAACAATAATAATAGCAGTAACAACAAAATACTAATCAAAATGATAATGATAATGGCAATACTGAAACAATACGAAGAGAGAGAAGAGCGAGGTATCCAGGGGCCCCTTAAGTTAACTTCTTTGTAAGCCACGTTTATTAGGGCCCTCACGTGATGCCATAATTTTTTTTGGCCGAAACCCGTGCCGCCCACAACCACGGTCGAGGGGCGTTGAGGGCGCTGTCGAGTGTGGTGAGGACGGGTACTGCATGCTCTCTTGTGGGCCTCTCTGTCTGTTTGGGTGGTTCTGTGTGTGTATGTGTGTGTGTGTGTGTGTGTGTGTGTGTGTGTGTGTGTGTGTGTGTGTGTGTGTGTGTCTGTCTGTCTGTCTTTGTCTCTCTCTCTCTCTCTCTCTCTCTCTCTCTCTCTGTATCTCTCTGTGTCTGTATCTCTCTGTCTGTCTGTCTGTCTGTCTGTCTCCCTCTCTCTCTCTCTCTCTTTCTCTCTCTCTCTGTCTTTCTATCTCTCTATTATTAGACTTGATTTCATACACAATAAATTTTTAGCAACACAGTAATTTTTCCCCTTTATCATGTTAATCACTTATCGAATCATAAAACACATAATAAATGACTTCTAAATGAAATCGAAACCTATTAATCATCTGACTTATATCGGATCGAAGCTTACTTAAAGCTCTATTTTTGTATCTTATGCATTCATGTTGTTCTGTCTGTGCCAATGATAAATACTCCCTTTTTCTTTTTTAAAAATTCTTCTGCCTTTCAAGGAATCGGCTCTTCCTGTAATAAGGCTCAAGGATTTCTGTTTATCCTGTTATTTCTGTATTTTTTTCTGAAATTTACGTAGCGTTTACTTGTTTGTTATATTTTAGCTGACTCTTTCCGTTTTTTTTTCGAATTTCTGTTTGGTATTATTACTATTATCTGTTGTTCTTGCTGTTGTTGCTACTGATGATGATGGTGATGATAATCATCATAATCATCTTATCATCTCATCTCCTCCTCCTCCTCATCATCATCATCATCACCACTCTCCTCCTCCTTCTTTTCGTTATCCTCCTCCTCATCATCATCATCATCATCATCATCATCATCATCATCATCATATTATCATCCTTCATCAACATTACCATCATCATCACTACCATCATTGTCATCATCATTTCTCTCTCCTACTATCATCATCTTTCTCCTCCTCCTTCTCGTTATCGTCCTCCTCTTCATCATCATCATCACTATCATTGCCATCATCATCATCATCTCATTATCACTATCATTGCCATCATCATCATCATCATCACTATCATTGCCATCATCATTATCATCATCATCACTATCATTGCCATCATCATTATCATCATCATCACTATCATTGCCATCATCATCATTATCATCATCCTCATCATCATCATCACTATCATTGCCATCATCATCATCATCATCAATCTCCTCTCCTTCCTCCTCCTCTTCTTCATCATCATCATCATCTTCATTCTCCTCCCGTTCCTTTCTCCTCGTTCTCCTCCTCCTCCTCCCCTTCATGATCATCATCATCATCATTCTCCTCCTCTTTCTCCTTCTCCTCTCCCTCCTCCTACCTCTCGTTCTCCTCCTCTTCCTCCTTCCCACATCATCATTACTCATTATCTTTATTACATCATTATCATTATTATCTGGATGAGAATAGGAAGAGGAGAGAACAAACCTCCCACAAACATACATAAAGACGATAAAGTTAAGATAAGAGCATTGCAATTGCACATCATTATGCAACAATGCTCTAAAAATACTTTTTGTGTAGCTATTCATCATGTGATAAAAATGTGGATTATCAAATAGGTTATTTATTTTACATTTCATAAACTGTGTAATTCTATTTGATTTATCTTTTAAAAAAATATTATTATTATTCATTTTCTTCTATTTTCATTTGATTTGAAAATTAATTTATTTCGTTACTTTACAAATCGTGAGTTTTATACATGCAGGATTTTTCTTTTCATGATTCAATTAATTAAATTGCACTCGCCTTCGGTTAATGATTATTCTCTTGTATGAAATGTCCATTATCTAATCTATCAAGATTGCTTTCTACGCCTGATTCGTGTGTTGCATCGATTAGATAATATTTTCGACTGAAATGGTGAACAAAGACAGATGTTTCGTAATCTATAAAGTTGTTTACGTCTCGAGTATCTACACTGATTATCAAATATATTTTATGCCTCTACGTTTATCTCTTTTC